>NC_039265.1:15414622-15592833 GCF_003368295.1 Carassius auratus | reverse complement strand
AATTCATTTTTTTTTATTTAGAGTATTATTGAGGTGCAGTATTTGCCATAACCTTCAGCTTCATCCCTGCAATGAACACAGACTTGACGAGCACCATATGCATTTATTTTGTCAGCAAACGGAGCTAAATCTCAACCTCTCTGACTGATTCTCAGCTGCACGTGTGTCACCATCGGCTTCAGTGCTTCTTTTAAAAACAGCCCATCGGTCTTTGTAAAAGCTTCTCACTTTTGGCAAAGTAGGTGTTGGATTTGAACGGACTGCTCTTCATAACCTCAGTCCATCTCTGGCTTCCCAACAGAGACGGATCCGTACATAAATATAGGAATGGCTTTACTGCTGTAGTTTATTTGTCCGGTAAATAGAGCGAGAGTTTATTTGAGGTGTGCTGATGGTTGAGGAAGTGAATCTGTGTTTGCCGTTATGTGAAATAACTGTGAAAATAGATGATTTTATGAGAAGTATTGTCAGTTGTTGGTGTTGAAGGAATGATCTGTGTCAAACGAATGTTAAATATCTGTCTGTCTCGAGGCAAAATCTGTTAAAGCCTGTTTTAGTCGCCTGTGCAATTTTAAAAGACAGCACTTAACATGTTAAACATTCCCTCTGTCTGTCTGTTTAAAGAGTTAGTTCAACCCGAAATGGATCATTTATTCACCCTGTCGATCCAGACCTGTGTGACATTCATTCATCTGTAGGAAACAAATTTATGGAAAGGACATCTCCATTTATTTTATGGATGAAAGAAACTCATATGACATAGGGTGAGTAAATGAGAATTCAGCTTGGGAGAACTATTATTTATTTTCTGTCAGGATGTCATGTATTTTATACACACCTTATCTGAGAGGTGAAAATGCATGTGTGATGCTAGTGGACATGAATCTTTGTTTGTCATCCACCTTCAGAACTGATATATATGTTACGCTTCATTCAGTGGACTGTACATATCACTGATATTTAAACTTGAATGCAGTCCTCATCCTGACAATATCACATATGATTCCTGTTTATAACCCAGAATCCATCTACAGTATGAATATATATTTTCGACCCCACTGAGACACGGAAATGGAAAAACACAATTTCTGAAATATAAGTGCAAGGTCATATGTGGTACTGTAATAAGACCACAAAAAAAGTTTTAAACAGACTGTTTAAGCTTCAGTATTATCAGCGAATTATAAGGGGATATTTCACCCAAAAATAAAAGTATTAAAAAGAAAAAAATCATTTACTCACCCTCAAGTTTTTCCAAACCCAGTAATAGACAAAATATAAGTGTTTTCATATAAACCATAAAAAATATAGCAACCAGGGGCTTTCCAGCTCTTAAAAGGACATAAATGCTCAATTAAAATACCATAAAGCTTGTCCATATGTCACTGAGAAGAATTAATGTTATCGGTTTTATAAAAAATGGTTTGTAATCACATGAGAATGAGTAAATGATGACATAATCTTAATTTCTGGATGAGCTATCCCTCTAACTCACAACTTTAATGTTGAAACATGTTAAATGGCTAATGCGTACCTCTTTCTTTACCTGATTATGGAAACAATCTGCAATTGTATTTCATATCAGGGTAAAGAGCGCTTCGCAACGTGGAAATATGCCTTGTTCTTGATTCTGGTGAGTTGTTTTAATACTTTGCAACACGTTTTTTTTTTTAATTATTCTTGTATTTTATTTTGGGGGAAAAGTGTGTAATTGTCTTAAAACTGGAACACTGTCGATGTACAGGGGCACTGAACTGCCCTAATTATGGAAAAACACTTTGGCAAGACATTGCGATTAAATGATCATGAATGTGTCGGGCTTGTGTCACAATTCCAAGTACACTGTGGAACAAAAGTCCTTGTTTTTAAGTGGTCTGAAAGATTTGCTTTTGCCAACAAAAAAAGAGAAAAAAAAACAGTATTCAAAAAGAAAAGCTAAAAGAGGAAGCAGCTTGTGCAAGGGGAGGGGCCTGATGTATAACCTGCCCACTGGGAGGAGTCATTAGCTCAGACCCTCCCCTAGCCCCTCCCCCTACAAAGCAACATCATTGTAGGCGTGTTTCCATCAGCGAGACGTGTGTATGTGATTAAGTAGTCTTTAGTCTGGTGCTCCGTGACAAATGTGTACAAAAAAATATATATATTAAAAAAATAAGTACAAAGGAGAAAATGATTTTAACATGAGTGAGGTTTTAAAATGTATTAACAATAAAAAAAAAGGTACCAGTACTGCTAATAATACTCATGAGTTGAGGTCTGAAATCATGGTGAGCTTTTTCTTTCATTCGTTTATTGGATTGTGTGTTGGGGGCTCAGTGCCTCGTCTCTGGGTCCATGTTGCTCCATTTTTTTTTTTTTTTGTACAGACAACAAAAAAAGACAAGGGAAAATTTGTAACATATTGTGTCTGTGACTCCTTGTAAAATATTTTCAAATTGTTTATTACAGAGAATCAGTTATTAAATAATGTTCATATTTTTCACTTCAGTGCATTGTGTAGTGGTTATTTTTCTGATGCAATCAACAACTTACAGAGACTTATTAGAGATGCGTAAACACGTGAATGTGATTGAAGTCACTGGTCCCTATTTTAACATGTATAGCATCATAATACTCTTTTATACAATTAAAACATTCTTAAAAGTATATTTAATTATTCACTTTTAAGTTGCAGTTTCTATTAATCTCTTTTAAAAACACAAAATTACTATGATAAAGTTAAATAGTAAAAAAGTTTGGGGAAAAATACACTATATTGTCAAAGGCATATTAAAAGGCGACATATCACAAACTTGCATCCATTTCTGAATTAAAAAAGAAAATTCAAGAGTTACTCTATTTACTTTTATGCATGATTTTTGTTAATGACTGTGAAAAATGATTCCTTGCACACAATTTTTGAAAAAAGGCTCCATTGATAAGAAACACCAATTTTCAGTCTTATCGGTTCCCAATGGATAACATCAAGTCCCATCCTGTTCTTTTCTCATTGACTATCCTCTTTAACTCAGAAAACAGCAAACTTGTGTCAACTTTAGGTCTTGAAAATGAAAAACATTGCAACTAATAACACAAAAAAGCCAATTAATGCAGACTTACATAGATAAAAGATAGTGTTTTTTTTTTTTACATAATCAGATAAGTATGAAATTAAACATACTTCATATGTTTTAAACGATTAGGGTTTTTAACATGATCACAACGACTGTAGGAAGTCCAGGACCGCTTTATGCCAGGTCTCTGGATCATCAAGATAACAAGGATGCCCCGCCCCCTTCATTACCACCACTTTGTGATTGGGCAGATTCTTCAGATTGCTTAGCGACGCTTCCCCGAGCCTGAGTGTCCTGGTCTCCATAAACTATAAGAGCTGGAGTCTGTACAGGTGCACAAGCATGAACATCACTCATTTGAGCACATTTGATATTAGATGGATGTGTGTTTGTGTTTGTTCTGTGACGGATCACTCCGGTCTCACCTGCACGCTGCTGTACTGCTCTGCTGTGAACTTCTCTGTGCAGATGGGAGCCACCAGGGATGTAGGCCTTGACCAGCTCGGAGTGCTGGAAGAGGAAGGGCAGCGAGTACATGCCGCTGAGAGACGGACTGATGACCACCACAGGGCCGGTCTGCAGAGCCTCACACACCTGTCTGAGGAACACACCTGGAGCCGGCTGACCCACTGGAGCCGGGGCCGGAGCCGTCTTAGACTGACCCAAACCTGAGGACATGAACCAGACGCTTTAACTTAAGTTAAGAGCTTAAGCATTGTGCCAATTATAATTATTTATAATGGGTAAATGTAATTCTAATAAATCTAAACTCAATCTGTTATTTTACCATATTAACAATATGAATGAATAAAATAGTAATATATTAAAATAAAGTATTATGGTATTACAACAGGTTTTGACTTGGTAAATTTATGGTAAAATATATAGATTTTTTTTACATATGGAATAATACACTCGTTTTTTATAAACTATATTTATATAGTTTTAAATATAATATTGTACATATTAAAGGCTATTAAATGTCATCATAATTATTTATAATTAAATATAATACTACAATAAAGTAGGCTAAAAGTTCCATATAACAATGCAATCAACATAAAATAATAGTGATTTATTAAAATATAGTTTCCACGGCTATGGACCATTTTCCTCGCATATCTATTTTTATTATATACATTTAATGCTTTAGAGCACTTAAAAGTGTGCATAATAAAGATTAATACATTTGATCTTATTTATAAAAGTTCAATGTAATCATAATGATTTAAACTAAATTGAATAAATAACAATATAAAAGAAAATATAAAACATTTTAAATGACTAAAAGTACCATGGTATTATTTTTGACATCATTCAAAAGAGTTTGGCTATATTCCATGCATGGTCTATGCTATGTTAAATACCGTGGCACATAATTATGGTAAATTTTTTAAGTACCATTATGTTTTCTATCTAACTCTGTAGACTCTGTAAGCATGGTATGAGCTCAGTGTTAGGGTTAGTGTCTCTGAAGCACACCTGGCAGGTCGATGGCCACAGCTCGGTAACCTGCGGCAGCTAAGCTCTCCAGAGTCCCGATCTTCCAGCCAGTTTTCCGACGAGAACCGGATCCCGTGCAGCCAGCAGCACGCAGAGTCTGGCCCCGCTCGACGGAAGCGCCTGTCGGTAGAACAGCGGCTGATCTCCGCAGATCTCCAGCAGAACCGAGTCTTCAGACACCTCAACCGAAGACATGATGATGATACACACGAGAGCGAAACCTCTGGAGAAACAGGAGCAAAGTTCAAAAGCAAAAAAAAATAACGTGCGCGTTGATAAGTTGCTAAAGTTCGAATATAAAGTATTCCACCAAGTTATTTGTTAAAGTTTAATAATTTACCTACGAACCAGAGTATGACAGTAAAATATTTTTGTTCCAGAGTAAACAGTTGAAGAGGTTTGAGTCCCGGAAGATTGTGTCCAGTGTTACCAGAGACACACTGCCCTCTAGCGGCTTCTGACAACAATTACACCCGCCGTCACTGGCCCCGCCCCCGAGTCCCCTAGTGCATTTAACCATATATTTTATGCTAATTATTCATTCACAATTAATGTATTCTCGATTAACTGAGTTGCAAGCAGCTTTTAGCCTATTTTTTTATTATTTTTATTATTTAAAATATTTTCGGGTTTTAATTACATTAAATTGTTCATATGTAGCTTTCCCATTTGTATGGAGACTGAAGTGTAAAACGGTTTTTAGATAGCTTAGGCTAGGCCTAGTACTTGTGGTGAGAATCGGTTTTTTGATCACCTCTGAATGGAGCGATTCCGTCGCAATTAATGCGCTTAGGGCTCATTTACACATTGTATACGTGTGGTTTAGTCTTATAAGGCCTATTGTGATCAGATCACCCTCATTATCAGGCGGTAAATGGGTCATTGTGTCAAACAGCTCTCTTATAATTGTGAACGAATCATTCTAGTTCACTGTAGTCAGGCATGTACTGGCCATCGGGGACTACCGGGAGATTCCCGGTGGGCCGCGGTCTGGTTGGGCCGGTGCGTTATGTATTTTGTTTTTAAATCATTATTATCGCAAATATATTCGTAAAGTATATTTTTGTACAGTCCAATTCCGGCCCTTAAGTGTCTCTTCATGAAGCTGCAAGATGCTTTTTTTTTTTTACGTTAATCACAATAATTTATTTAAAACATTACAAAAAGCAGTATAAAGAAACAGATAAAACGACGCGTGCGCATGATGCTGATGCGAGCTGCGAGACGTGACGTGTTCACTTGCTCATTGGCCAATCAGAATCAAGTTATAGCCTTGAAAAGCGGCCCATTACAACTGCGACGAAATTCAATATGTTAAATAATAAAATATCTAGGCGTTAAATGAGGGGCCGAAGGTTGAGAGAGAGAAAACGAACAAGCACTTGAGGCAGATGCCACCAAATGTGTCAAGATAAATAAATTATTTGCTGGAAGGCAAAAGACTTAAGTGAAGACGTCAGCAGGGCGGACTTGACTGCTGAGGTGAGACAGAAATGTAATGATAACACGGAGGCTTACTGCATTGTTTTTGTTTCAAAAAGTTAGGAATATTCTAGCTGTAATTTGCCAACCACTCACTGATCTATATAAATTGCATTTAAAATTCTCAGCTCTCAAGTTCTGTCTATTTTATTACAAAATTCAGACAATACCGTTTTGGGCGTCAGAGAATGTGTCGTGACAGATCGCTTTAGCGCCTCAGTTCAAGTAAACCGATCATCTGTTACTTTCTGTTTAAAGATACAGTAACACCTTACAGAAATTTATATATGCCTTCAGAAATTAATATCGATCAATTATCAGTCAAAACAGCAGGGAGAACAATTATTTCACAGAATGTTACATTTACCTCAAGAAAGCCCTTTAAAGACCATAGCAGGTTAGTTGAGATGAAAAATAGCCATAAGAAAGGAGTATTTTGCTAAATATGTGCACTACAGTACATACTTATTATATTTTCACCTGAAGTATTTTACATTTGATATGCAAATATCTGTACCTGAAAACGGTGCTATTTATGAAATTTTTAAACATTTTTAATTACTGACTGTTCACTTGTCTTCATTAATGTTTGAACTTAATAGTTAGTGTTTATTGTGGTATTGAAATTACAATTGTGAAATGAGATTGCAGATTATTTACAAAGAAAACAATAGCAATTTTATTTTTATCTCTGTTTATGTATTTATTTTTTGGCAGGGCAAAGAAAAGTTCTGAACCCTAGCATTGAGCTCTGCATTTGAATAAAGTGACGTGACACATACAGCCAAGTATGGTGACCCACACTCAGAACTTCGTGCTCTGCATTTTAACTCATCCGAAGTGTACACACACACAGAGCAACTGAAACACACACACACACTGTGAAACACACACCCGGAGCAGTGGGCAGCCATTTATTGCTGCAGCTTTTTAAAGGCCTTTATTATGTTATGAAAAATTTAAAATAAATCACTACACAACGTTCTTTGTCTTAATTACTCTTTATTTTATTGTAGATCAGTGGTCTTTATAAATAATCCTTACTATAGTTCAGTGGTCTTAATACTAGTCTACTATAAGCAGCCAACAGGTCAGAGGTAATTTGTGTGAATTAATATAAAAAAAAGTGTTATGTTGCAGCACATGAAATATAGTTACAGCAGAAAATGTGTACCCTAAGCATTAATATTTCTATTAGAATAATAAGAAGCACATAAAATAAGACCTTTAGATATTTAAAATAAAGCCTGATAAAATAATTTACATTTTCTTTGTTTATTATTTTAATAGTTTTTTCTTGGTTTTGATAGTAATACATTCTAATCAGTAATTTTACATCCAGATTAATGTATGTATAGACATGTAGTGTGCGTGTGTGTGTGTGTGTGTGTGTGTGTGCGCGCGCGCATGTTTACATGCATGGTGGGCCAGTCTGGATGAAGTCCAGGGCTGATTTTTTGTCCCAGTCCAGCCCTGACTGTAGTCATATTTTTCATTCACTCAATCATTCAAGTCGATAATAATTTATTACCACCATCTATTCAAGGCAAGCTACGACTGATTGGTTGGTCGACTGATTGATTATTTTTAATAAAAGCAATACTCTTGGAAAAATTGTAGGAATTAAAGTAGGTTTGTTGTACAAGTTGTAAGGAAAATTAGCTTTTGGTTTTAGTCGTTAAAGACTAAACAAATCGGTTTAATGATATAATGACTCAATCGTGAAGCATATTTACTGACTTCCATAACTATCCATAACTAGCCTACTTTTTATTATTAACAATATGATTATATTGTGTAATAACATGTAGTTGTTTATTAGTAGTACACTAGTAAAATGAGTAGGCTGATTGATGAACACAATGATTAATTACAATCAGAATGAGCTTTATTGCCAGGTATGTTCACATATACGAGGAATTTGTAAAATAAATAATAATAATTAAAAGCAATTTTTTTTTGTTTCAAATTGTAAGTTATTAACAATAACATGTTTTGGTATTAGTATTGGTATTATTCTTATTAGTTTGTTTTGGGCATATGTTTGAAGTGAAGAGTTGTTGTTTACTTTGGCCAAATTTATGTGGAAATGTCCTGTTCTGTCAGGTCATCTGAGGAGTAGCCTAAACACACACACACACACACACACACCACCCCTTTCATCAATTCTTCCAGTCGAAAAGAATCAAAGTCCTCTTATGAGCTCTGCTGTTGGAGTAAAGGAGCTCTTATACTATGATTTCACTTTTCTTTCTCACTGTTCTGCTGCTCTGGCCTGACACAGCTCATGGTAAATCCATACTCTCATAATTAATGATTCTTATTTAACATGAATTGATGCATTTTCTATGTAATAAAGAAGAAACAGGTTTCATCACTCTGCCTTCATCAAAGTGTCCAATGGGATTAATTAAACAGAAAGTGATTGATATTATTTATGTATGGACTATGTTCTTTGTGTGATTCATACTAATGTGGATCTACCTATTTAAAAAAGCTATCAAAAATGAGAGCGCTGTATGAAAATGTTTTTTTTTTCTTAAATCAAAATTCCTACCACTTATGAGGGCAGTTCTACTCAAGAAAAAAGGCATTTTTCATTAAAAGCTTTGGACCAAATGGAGACTAAAGTGTTCATAATTCATGGATACACCTCCGCAAGGAAGCTGAAATATCAGCCAATGTGCTCAGGCATGTCTGTCACTGCCAAAAGTGTAGCTACGTTAGAAAGGTTTCCTTACTCATTGCTGGACCCGGTTAGCCATGTTGGCCTGGTGCTCCTTGCTTAATCTCCACAGAGGCATGTGCACACACACACACCAGCGCGTTTACCTCCTGGGCAGGGGCAGGTCTGAGCGCAGTCCCTCCATATCCTCTGCCCTTTGCTAGATCACAAAATGAAGGAGGAGGGGAAGCGGAGAGGAGGTGCAGGTGTGCATACCACAAGCTCCTGACTGGTGCATCACTTTTCTTTTCAGCGAGGAAGCTACCTGCTAGCCAATGACCCTATGGCACTCATCCAAACACTGCTGCAGGATTCGCATTCACACACAGACACATGTTCTACCTTTATCTCCTTCTAACACACGCACACAGCATTCAGGCAGGTCTGAGCCCAGCCTTAATAGCGGGAACTGCCTCCAAAGCCCATTAAAAACTCTTCAGCCTCTTTTTAATGATGGATTAACAATAAATATTCAATAATTTGGAGCCTGAATGAACGTAAGGTTGCATTTCGGAGACCTAACTAGACAACAGAGGGTCAAGCTAGTCTCCAGGCCAAAACAATCACACAGACAGTTTGTTCGCACAAGCTGACAGGCTGCTCAACACCTTACAAATAAAAAAAGAAATAAAGAAAGAAAAAGAAAAGAAAAAAGGTGTGCATTATTTTAACTTTTAACTGAACCTTCCCCCAGTATGTGTCTAGAGAGAACACAGAACTTTTTTTAGACATAAGCTACAATGCATTTACATTTAAAGTTAATATGAAACTAATCATATTTACTTAATACAAGTTTTATTTTGCCAATTTGGAAAGAAAGCATTACATGTGTAGATAAACCTTATTTTCCCAGTCCAATGAAACGTATAATATCACATATCATGTAGAATGTTTAATCGTATCATATATATATATATATATATATATATATATATATATATATATATATATTATATATATATATTTTTTTTTTTTTTGTTTTTTGTTTGTTTGTTTGTTTGTTTTTGTTTGTTTATTTGTACAGGGACAACACACAACAACAGTGTTGTGCAAGAGTTGGCTATAAAACTAATTTGCATCTGCAGTCCCTGGTGCTGGTCATATAAAGGTGATGGTCATTAATTAGAATTTCATCAAAAAGTTGATTTATTTCACTAATTCCATTCAAAAGTGAAACTTGTATATTATATTCATTCATTACACACAGACTGATATATTTCAAATGTTTATTTCTTTTCATTTTGAACTTTCTTTTTTAAACTAATTTTCACAAAATATAGCAGGATAACTAGTCATTAGTCATTAAACATGTTATTAATAAAGCATTTTTTTTTTTTTTTTGGTATTTTCTTTGCACAAAGAGCATGATTTCCCTGGACAGTCTCTATTGGGAAAGAAGAAAAAACACACATGAATCAACTGAAATCAGAGTAAATAAAGGCTGACGGGAGTGTGATATTTGGGTGAACTGTCCTTAAGGCATATAGCACGACACATTTATCCAGAGTGACTTACAAAAAGTGCTTCGGTTTCCATGCATGAACCCATCTAGAAAGAGTATAAGAGACTCAATTTTGACAGTGAGCTTGGAGGAGAGATTTCTCCCTCTCTGCTGCAAGCTATCACATCTCCAGCCCTCCCTCATTTCCCCCTCCACATTCCCAAGAATCGACCTTCCAGAATTTCAAGAAGAATTGATTTTGTTCCTCTTTTTCGAAACCTTAACAACAATGGAAACAATGAACAGCAAAACCAGTTATAAACATCTACAGATCTTTCCTTAAATGGCAAACACTGCATTTTGTCTCCTCAAACACACACACACACACACACACACACATTTTCCCCTCCCTCAAAAACCCAGAGATATAAGCTTCATAATTCATCCAGCCTTCCAATTTGTCAGGGATTTGCGCTCAAACTATTGATAAATGTGTGCTGTTTGTGGACGGATGTATGTATTTATCATCCGCTCTGGCTGGCATATTTCATAAACTGCCTTATTCAAAGGATGACCTCCTTGGTATTGTATAGTCAGGCTTTTATGATTTGTTTGCTCTCGGAGTCCTGTCTATACAACAAAATAAACCTTAAAGCAAACACGGAAGCTCTGTAACAAAGCCAGGGTCCAGTCGACCATGTGCATCACAGCAAACACAGATACCAGGAGCGCATTTTGTTAGAAAGCACACTGTGTTACAGGATACCACAGAGGGCTGGCCGTGTGCTTTAAAGAGCAGCACTTTTGGACACCTGGCACTAACACGCACTATGCTTAAACCATTAGAGAATGCATTCGGGCCAGAATTGGAGTGTAATGCATGTGTGTGTGTGTGTGTGTGGATGAAGATACAATTGGGACCATTTCATTGGTCTCACACAGCAAGTAATGCATTTCCGCCTCCCAGAGCTCTTGTTATAGGCAATTCATTAGTGTCCGTTACACCCACTATTGACAGTCTTCTAGCACCCAGCCAGTCTGTATGTCCGGCTAAGAGTGACGGCTGCGTTTGACGGGGAGAGAGGGAGAGGAGGACGGAGATGTAAGTGCTCTCATAGTGTGGAGCTCAAGTGCAGTTAACCTGCCATTTGGCGGAAAAATAAACTGACCTCCTACGATGCACGCAGCTGACCTGTCTGAAAAACACACACATGCCGCTTTAGTGAGTAATGATTTCCCTCCACATGGCTAATTTATTACATCGTTCGGCCAGTTCTTCAAACGTTTCCTGACTCGCTCTGTCAGATATCGGATTTTCTTGATGGTTTTGTGGGGTCAAATCTCGCCAGCTGAGACAAAAACAAAACATGGAGAACGCTAACATAAGGTTTGATTAGGTTATAAAACGGGAAGTGAATGTGCATTGGCTAACCAGCAGTTGCTCAGCCAAACCACTAGCAGGTGTTTAGCTTTAATGGGTGTGAAACTGCACATAAAATCAAACCGAAGAGTATCTGCTTGAGGAGGGAAAAACAGAATGGAAAGAACAGTTTGAGTTTCTCCAAGTGAACAAATCCTTTTAGTCAAAACACGAGAGACATATCATAGTGCTTGACGTAAAGATTGGAGAAAGGTTCACATTCCCGTTCAATTCCATGGAAGTTCTTGGTAGGCACATTCAGGCCAAAAAAAACATAACCCAGAAATGATATGTAATTATGGAAAGGAAACTAGGGGAGAAAAATGATGCTGTGACAACATAGATTAGCTTATGGTCCTGCAAGAATGCACATGCCAAAGAAAAAATCAGTGCTATCATTAACTTAAACTATTAAAAATAATTTTCAGTAACTGAAATAAAGCTAGAATTAAATACAAATTTAATATTTTGTAAACTTCAAAATAATAAAATGCAATAGAACTTGAAAATGTGAAATTCTGCCTTGGCAACTAACTGTAATAAGTTGGAGTAATATTAAGTAGTAATAGTAAAACTAGTAATATTAACACAAACAAAAAAAGTTTTATAAAAACAAAAAAAAAACGAATAAAAATTAAATTTACATAAAATTACGAAAACATAAACTAGAATTAAATTTAAGCCAATAAAATAAGAATAAAAACTATAAAAGATAAACAATACTAAAGTAACACCGTACAATAAAGCAGAAACAGTCTACTTATATATACATGACTGGGAGAAATCAGAAGAATAAATAATCCCAAATTACACTTTAAATCTTATTGGATCATCATTTTTGATCAGATTAAACAAGTATTCTACTTCTAATAGGCCATCAGTGGAGAAACACTCTAAAAATCAAACCAGCCATCCGCTGAACACTTGTATGAAAAGACCACCCTAGACCAGAGCAATTTGTGGTTGGTCTAGCAGATTGATCTATAAAAATAAGATATTAACCAGCTATTAAGCATTTTAGAAGCCATGTTGCTCGAAATGCAATAACCAATTATGCTAGTCTTTTCTACAGTTGTAGTACATCATGTTTAAGTAAAGTACACACTTAAAGATGAAGGGCAAGAGTCTAGATTAAATTAGGCTATAATATGCAGCATTCGGACTGGGCTTTAGGGGACAGATCTCATAATTGCTGTGTCATTCTCTTCTAGCCATGCAGAGGAGACGAAAAAAAAAGCAAAAATGCTGAGATTTTCAAACAAACACATTTTTTGTTTCACAACCTCAAGGGACAGGTGAGTGTTAAGGTTGACCGCAGCAAAAGAGAGGAGAGCAGGAAGACAGAAGGTGAGGGGGGAAGGGATGTATGACAGATAACCAGGTAGACAGGAGGCGTGAGAGATGCTGTATCATAAAGACAGATATGCTTCCAATGAACATGAAGTCAGAGATGCAGACATACAGAGAGACATGGCAACACATCAGATGACCCTGGGCACTGTGCATAAATGTCACAAAACATAACGGAAACTAATAAGGGATGGCATGTGTAAATATAGAGAAATATTCTCAGTCCTTCCTTCTGCAATGACTATTAAGCTCAAACACTGGTTCCCCCCAAAATGTAAAGTCATTTTATTTCACATTTCTGCTCTTTTGAGAAAATGTATGGGAATGAATGCTTGTTGTCAGACTCCAAAAATAATAATGTACTATGAAAGTATTCCATATGTGCTATCTTCCAAGTCTACACCATAAGCCATATGATACGTTTTGTGAGAAACTCACCAAAATCTCGAATTACTTAGAAATCAATCTTTCCCTTACTCTCAAATCATTCACTTTTGCATATATTCATACATAATGCATGATGCATGATTGCACGTCATGCCAGGTTTAATAGTAGAACCTGTCTCCATCTATATATATATATATATATATATATATATATATATATATATATATGTATGTATGTATATATATATATATACACTGAATAAACTCAATATAAACTGAATGAATTGTAAAAAATGATCAGAATGTAATGGAATGGCTAAGTATTTACTACTAGAAATTTGGAAACTGCATTCACATGATCTTGTTTCCTTTTTTCATTTATTTATTCATTCATTTATTTAGCAAAATTAATATAAACACATGTGGGTGCTACCTAGCAAATGGTACTAAATACTAGAAGTGAACTGTGTCAAAGAAAGTTGAGCATACAAAAAATAAATGAAAGCTATGGTGGGAAGAAGATTTTTGGTAAATAATAGGTTACATTTCTGTCTTTTCCTCACATAAAGCTTCACTGCTGAAGCTTAAACAATGCAGCATGGTGCTAGCAACCCCAAGGTCATGGGTTCGATTTCCAGGAAATGTAACATCTGAAAATGCATACCTTCAATGCTTTAGATAAAATCATCTGCCAAATGCCTAAATGTAAATGAAGCTACTGTACAGCTTCATATAAGTATAGAGCAGAAGTGACATGAGAACACTCATGAAATACATGAGTGTGAGCAAATATTGACCAAACTTTCATTTTTGGACACTGTTCCTTTAAACAAATTGGCTCTGAGAGCTTTACTTATCTGTGTGCGAGCTCAGACAGGTGTGCAGGTGTGCATGGAGGAAAAGGGGGGACGTTCTGACTGACTGGCCACAATAGAAACTCCACACTGGGCAGGCGGCAGTGAATGCACATCGGGGTGCTGCTGCTCGGGTTACTCACCTCTCCTTCAGCAGCCATCCCCACTCTTTGTCTCAGTCCTGCTGATGAAAACACTGGGGGCCAGGCGCAGTGCCACAGCTCAGGAGAGTCGATGTGTGTCTGTGCATTTATAGCAGTGTATGGTCTGTCTTGTGGGGCTTAGTGGATCTCCGCTGTATACACTGCAGGACTTTTATGTTCTATTATCAAAGTAAACTGTGTCTTCACACCACAGGGAACAAATGTCACAACCTGCTCACCTTTCACACAAAAAGATCTAAAAGTACTGAGATGTTCAAACTCATTTACAATAAAAACACTGACAGCCAATCAGAATCCATCCGATTGTAAAGAGCTTGAGAATTTAAAGTGGCAGATGACATAACTGCAGTGTTCTCTTATAAAAAAAAACAGAACGTTAACATGCATCGGTGTGGATGCTAATCCAGTTATCTTTTGATGTGAAAAGGGGTAAGACTAGGTTAAAAAGAGGAAGGGGATCTGGTCAAGGTCATTCAGAGTATATTTAGATAAGGCTGTAAATGAGTCATCACACACACACTGCTCGAAAAGGAAGTTCATAAAAGGATTGTTTTGCATCACACTACAGCTCGTGTAATGTAGAGTGTTGTCCGCGGAAGTGTGTGACATTGTTTTTTGTTTACTGGAGTGTAAAATAGTGCAGAGACGTGGAGCCCTGAGTTCATCTGCATTCTAAAGGTCACCACAATGACAAAAGACTTTGTTCAAAATACCAACGACCTACATTAAAACAACAACAAATAAATGAGAAAAAAAAATTAACTATAGAATTATAGTGGAATGTATGATTTGTCTTTAAATGTGGCAATGCAATTTCTACATATGTAGTCATATCCTTAAACATGAGGTCATAGCAGAACCAAGCACACCTATGCAAAAACAAATAATCAAGTATTAATTTATTAATAGCCTATTTTTTAAAAAAGGCATATAAAATGGAAATGTGGTAATGAACACACAGATGCCGGTGGAGTGCTTGAAAACATTTCTCTGTCAGATGAAGAAGCATGCTTGAAAACATTTGTTGTCAGACGTGACTGAAGGATTGGATAGGCGCAGCTGTAATCAGATGGGTTAATGAAGCCATTAGCCCATCTCTCCAGTCACAAACATCATTCCTGCCTCTGCTGATGGGAACGGAGCAGCACGTCCGTGCTTGTCCGTTTGTTCAATCGAGACCAAATTCAAGCACACAAAATAAGCAAAATATATTTTTTAAGGCGAAGAACACGCAACTAAATGGGTTTAGAATTAAAATGTAACGTTTATTATTCAATTTGTTAATTAAAATAGAATAAAAAATTTATTTGATGAAATAATACTAATTATTAATTAAAATTAAATAAATATAAATTATTTGTTCACCCAAGTCTTTCCAAGCATGACTTGACCAAATTGACTTTCTTGTTTACGTGCAAGACAAAAGAAGTAGTTTAGCAGAATGTCCAAGCTGCCCGTTTCCCCACAATGAAAGTAAATGGTACAATATTTTCATTTTAGGTGAATTATCCTTAAAATCATGAAAAAAAACTATATAAAAAAGAGTCTATAAGAGGTGGGAATAATACTTTTTTTGGTAAATTATCTTGTTTAATTTTAACAGAGCATATAGGACATATATAAAGCCTTTAATTCTGAGGATATTTCACTAGTCTGCCCATTCTGCATGCTAGATAAAGACTGCAAATGGAAGGCTGATTGTGGTGCATAATCATACACTGCAACTATAAATCCTTTCTGTCTGTATTAATAATGGCATATAAACACCCACCCACACACACACACACACACACATATAGAGCAGACAGATCACACATTACAAGCCCTATAATCATTATGCTTGGCTCCCTGGAAAACATGCCCTGAGGAAAATGCCGGCGAGAAGTGTAGCAGCCCGGCTGTTAAATTAGCCCAGGCATGCGTTAAACAATGTGGCCTCAACTGGTGTTCCCTCACAGAGCATTACACAAACAAACACACACAGCAACACTTTTATAGCACAGCATCACACAGGTATGTTACAGGTACACTAAAAGAGACCCATTATCGTGATCTAAAATACCTAGAGCTAAGCCACACAACGACAACTGTCCGACACAACTGTGTTGTTGCAATAGAGTACAGAGGCTATATTCACACAACCCCTGCAGGAATATGAGCTGGCTCAGATGCTGCAGCCTCTAGTCACCACACACACACACACACACACATCTACAGCCTAGAGCAATGAAGGAACTCTCCAGAAGCACCCAAAAGACTGTAAAAATTATTAATGCTCAACATTAATAAACTGCCAAGGTTGTTTATAGCTTTAATTTCAGAACTGAGCTCATGATATAGGCCTAGACAATTATAAATAAATAATAAAAATAGGGCTTAAGGCTTGCAAATAGATAAATGCAGAAGATATCAGTACCAAATCAGTTTTCTGCCAATATTATAGATTATTTTTATTCTATGATTTTGGATATTTAATTATGCAAGCTCATTTTCTCTTTACATGTATATTACTTTTGCAATCATCTAACAAACGTTTAATGTTAACCTTTAAAAACAACAATAAACAACATCGTTATGTATTGTAAGTTTCAGTAAATTTACAAACAAAAATTAAATAATAAGTGGATTGATTTTTTTTCTTTTCTTTTCTTTTCTTTTAATGTTTATATATATATATTATTTAATCAAATATATATATAAAAAAATTTATTAAAAAAATTCAGTCACTGATGTTAGAGGCCATAATATTAAAATAGTGATCAATATATCGGTATTGGCCAGAATTTTTATTGCGGTGCATCCTAATTGCAATCATAATTATGGTAATAATAAGCAATGATTTGCACAAAGAATGCAATGGTAAGCCAACAAATAAAATAAAAAAACAAGAAAAAAAAAACAAACAAGAAAAAAAATACGCCTGGTCGTATCCATTCATAACCTGCCATAAAGTACACCTAAGGAAGTTCAACTTATCAAGTGGTTTGTTTTGTTCCTTTTATATCTTAAACCTTTCTGTTTTCATATTTGAGTGTCAAAATCCCTCTGAGAATGGTCAGGGGGAGTCTGACCAAGGGTGAAACAGCTTGTACCACTGAACACCCGCTGCTACAACTGTGACCTTCAGCGTCAGCCAACATTCTTGATTCAATACTTGCACATCAGGTCTACACAAGTTGAAAAGAATGGCATTAAGGAAGTTAGGAACTCAATCAAAGAGCTGAGGTTTCCCAAATCACATTTTGATGGTACCGCAACACTTAACACAAAGCTTTGGAGAAAAACCGGAGTAGAACTCACCCAAGATCATCCTAAAAGCCTCTCTCCTTATATCAGGACCAGCTCTCCTCGAATTCTAATCCAGGGGAGCACAAGTTCTTCTCAACGCTCCTCTCTGCGCTTCTCTTCTGAACCAGAAATGAGTCAAGCAACCAGCACAGCGTGAGAGAGAGAATAGCTGTTGTCCATCCTGTATCTGGAATGTCCTCTCTCTCCAGGTGAATAAGCAGTATTCTGAGGGGAGGGATCTGCAGGTCTTCTGCCTTCTTCTCTCAGGTGAGTCAGAGGGCAACGTGGGGGAGGGTCCCGAGACAGGGGTTGGGGGGTCAGAAATGCCAGAGCTCTGGTCAGTGAATGAGCCGAATTCTCTGTAGGTGCACTGGGACACACCGTGCTTCTCTACAGCGGACAGAAGATGAACAGTTTCCCTTCAACAAGAACATTTCTCAGATACCATGAAGAAATGCCTCAGTAGCACAGTCAAGCCGGTGTCTGCGCTGCGCTCTCTCTCTCTTTCTTTTCTCTCTCTCTCTCTCTCTCTCTCTCTCTCTCTGTGTGTGTCTCTCTCCCCGCTTCATGTTTTTGGGGTTGGGTATAACCTAAAGGCACCTTCCCTGTCTGTGCTCTGATTGGTGGCAGTCCCAACCAATTGGAGAGGCAGCAGCCGCTTGTCATCCTGCAGAGTGGAAAGCAAGGAAGCATTGCCACACACTCTCTCTCAATTTTTCCCTCCATCTCTTTCACTCTCATAATCGGTCTGATTATGGCATTCGTGATGGTGGTGGTCACTTCTCCTTCTCTCACTCCTCTTCTTGTCCCCTTTGCAACCCTGTGATGGTCAACTTGTTAGGGGATTAACGTCCTCTCCTCACTCCCTGAAGCTATCCTTTAGACTCTCTGTTGCAGGAAATATTCGTTACTGAAAGCTTTTCTCAATAGTTTGGGGAGATATGAGAAAAGAGACGGAGCATTCAGAAGAGATGAAACAGAGAGCGACAGAGCGAAGGAATCAGGAGGAGGAGGGGGAGATTAAACTAAATTCAAACTGACAGAGGGATGAGGAGACTTGGAGTGACAGAGAAAAGCCTGGAAGGAAGAATAAGAGCGACGAAGAAACTAACAAATACAGAGAGAGACCGGCACAAGATGCGGTCTTAATAAACACAACTGGGCCAATTTCAAAACGTGTCATTTTCGGGTTGGAATGCACCTCATAAAGAATTCAAAATTGAACATCTTCGGGATGTAAGTGATTCGGCTCGCTATACAGACAACAGCAGAGCTTATGGCAGGCTTTCCGAAGGAGGAAAGCCATGCTGCAGGGGTGAATTGAGCATTTAAAAAATGCTAGAAAAGAAAGGAGGCATCAACAATGAATTATCTAAAGCCATATACTAACACACACACTATGCACGCTTGAGCCAGGGGCTAGAAAAAATGCAGTCTTTTATTTTGTCATCCTGTTTGTTGCTTTTCTCTCTCTCTCTCTCTCTCTCTCTCTCTCTCTCTCTCTCCTCTGTTGTCTCTGGCTTGTGCAGTAAGTCAGCGAGTGGAGATCTGAATACTAAGGAGGCTGGCTGACACTCTTGGAAAATAAAGGAGGGTGGGGGAAATTGGATGTATAAGCTCCATTATTATAAAACTACAGGTACATTACACGCACATTCGCACACACGCCGTCATCTGATCCTGGAGGACACTCATACACACTATTAGACCAGCACCTGAGCAAACAGCTCATAATGAGTATGGACTCATGTGTGTGCCCTGATACACCAATGAGTAAACACACTGAGACAGGTGAGATATTTATACTGATCTTTACTGATTAACCTTTCATTATTGGAGCTTTGCTTAATCATTTGCTTTGTAAAGGTCAAGAGGAAGGTCGTGAATCTCAGTTTGTCAACTGTGGATGCAAATGGTGACAAAACTAATGAAAAACACCTTCCTGTTGAAGGCATGATGGGCTTTGGATGCTGGTATCCCTATTAGGGTTAGGCCTTGCCTTATCTTGCCTTGCCTTGCCTATTAGGGTTAGGCAAATTTTTAATTTAAGAATTGGCAACATTTTTTATTATAAATGTGAATTTGGATTGAATTGGCAACACCCAACAAGAAGTTGAATTAACTTTACATCAGGATGACAAGATGTGGAATTTATAGGACCTATAAACTTTTTTTTTTAGCTTTCAAACAAGAATATCATGCCAACAGTCAACATTTGTTCTGATAAACTTTCCTTCAAAGAAAAAAATTTATTAATTGGGATTATACTCATTTCTTTGAATTACAATTTATTTTAATTCGACCTTAAATTAAAATTCAAACTGCAATGCAATTGAACTGATTTCTGAGTCAGGCTTCTTAACTACTGTAGCTTAATCAGCAAGCCTTTGTCGGACAACCAGCTTTTTTGCTAGTGAACAACATAAAGATTGCACCAAAAACAACAAGAACCAGCATAAACAAACTTTTTTAGGGTTGGCCGATATGACAAGCCAATAATAATCATGTCATGGCTGATAACTGGCACTATGGCATATATTAAAATCATACACGTAAAACTGAATGCTGAATTTAGGCATCTTAGCATTAAAATGTACAGTACAAAAAGTGTACTGTAAAGCACATGTGCAGTGTATATGATTTGCTCAAGATTACATTTAACAGTGTTATTAAATTTTCAATATTATTTTAAATTATTAGGGGTTAAGTGAGCATTACATGATGCCAAAGGTAAATAAAATGAAGAAATGACAATGCAGAGTCAGATGTGGACTGGTCAATAAGCCAGTTTGGTGAGCATAAAAATTCACACTCATCTACCAGGCTGCGTTTCCCAAAAGCATTGTGAGTCAAGTTGATCGTGGAGACAATTAGTGGCAATGGGTTCTATGATCCACATATGCTTACAATTCTTTTGGGAAACACAGCCCAGGTCTTTTCACTGAGGCCATCTGAGCCTGTGAAGGTCAAAGCACTGATAAGCAGGTTGATTAAATGGGCTAGCCCAGTCCTGGCACAACGACTGATGGCTGGGTGGACAGTGTGCCGGTGTGGACGGCAATGCAGAGCTCAAACAGTAGCGTGACCATGTGTGTGTGTCTCATCAAAAGAGGGGATATGGTTTCCTCATTAGTTGTGTTGGGATCAATAATTCAGAGCAGGGCCTTGTTGAGCTCAATGGTCCAAGCGCTAATGTGCTGTCTACCCTTTAGGGACTGGGACCCAGCAGGACTTTAATGGATGTCATGATGAAAGGGTGAAATCCAAGCATTGGTATCTTCTTGCACCCCCTGACTCCGTGTGTGTGTGCGCGTGTGTGTGTGTGTGTAGTCTAGGATGGGACTAAGTCACAGCATGAAGAGAATGGCTATCAAAGAACAGGTGTGAAGAGATGGATGGATAGATGAGAACATCAAGAAAAAGACCTGAAGATGACAAGCAACACTACAGTAACTTCCGCATCAAATTGTTACTTAATTAACTTATTAGCTCTTTCTGTGCTTGACAGCTCTGACACAAGAATCACATCAGGACTATCAAGGAGCCATTAATGAAACTAAGACATACAGGTGCTTCTCAATAAATTAGAATGTTGTGGAAAAGTTCATTTATTTCAGTAATTCAACTCAAATTGTGAAACTTGTGTATTAAATTCAAAGCGCACTGACTGAAGTAGTTTAAGTCTTTGGTTCTTTTAATTGTGATGAGTTCGGCTCACATTTAACAAAAACCCACCAAATTAGAATATGTTGAGATGCCAATCAGCTAATCAACTCAAAACACCTGCAAAGGTTTCCTGAGCCTTCACAATGGTCTCTCAGTTTGGTTCCTTAGGCTACACAATCATGGGGGAACACTGCTGATCTGACAGTTGACACTGACACCCTTCACAAGGAGGGTAAGCAAAAACATTAATTGCCAAAGAAGCTGGCTGTTCACAGAGTGCTGTATCCAAGCATGTTATCAGAAAGTTGAGTGGAAGGAAAAAGTGTGGAAGAAAAAGATGCACAACCAACCGAGGGAACCGCAGCCTTATGAGGATTGTCAAGCAAAATCAATTCAAGAATTTGAGTGAACTTCACAAGGAATGGACTGAAGCTGGTTCATCTTAAGACACAGGCCCATATGAGGTCATGCAAGGCTAAGAGTCAGAATGTAAGTCAAGTGCAGCTGTGTGAACCCTATAATCTGTTTATATCCCTGCAACCATATGGAGAACACACAGAAAAAAAGTGTGTGTGAGAGAGGCTGGAACACCTCTGCTTGCCACCAGTCAACCTTAAAAGCCAGAATAAACCTGCACTGCGACACACTCAGCCTCAAAGGACACGGCCTTGACTCCTGCTCTACAGTCCATTTCATTGTTATAAAGCTCCTCACTGTGTAACCCCTACAGCAGATGCAAAAGCGCTTTGAGGCCCTCTGCAGGTTGAAAACTACTATTACACATGAATCACCCATAAACACAAAATAAACCAGCATAACAATTACTGATTTACATATTAATCATTTAAATAATATGTCTTCCATCACTTTATTCTGAATGAAAATATGGTTGATGTAGGCTCCCCTCAGTCCATCATACATTTTCATTATATATATATATATATATATATATATATATATATATATATATATATATATAGTATGATGCTTATGTAACTCTGACATTTGAATATACAGTAAAGGATGCCTGCTATGTCATATTTCATCCTCCCTCTTAAAAGTTATGATTTATGTTTCATTTAGAGAGCTATTTTTATATAGAGCCTTGGGGAGTCACATCACCAAACACACACTTCTGTAACGCAGCAGCCTGGACTGCCTTCAGACTGCAAACCAAGCCTTGCAAACTAAGCTTCTCACGCAAGCACCAAGCCAGCTCCTGCAGGGCAAAGCAGGGACATAAACCTGGGACACAAACAAACCTGGAACTAACATGCAATATTAAACACTGTACTCAGGGCAAGATCAAAGATGCAGAGACATCAAGAGCCAGAGAGAGAAATAGAGCTTTCCGTGTTGAGATTACTGCTCAGCTGCAGGGAAAGGCTCCATGGTAGGGGGACCGGGCCAAAAACATTTTAGGGACTCTATGAAGGCTTCCCTGTTTGGCTGGAGGCCCATGGATAAATTGGAATATTGAGGTTCTATTTTTAATGTGTTTAATGAGAGACCAGAGCACAAGAAATTAAATCTGGACTCTGAGTTGGCTAGTTCAGCAGAAATAGATATAGTATATCTAGGGATAGGGTGAAGCCCAGTTGTAAAAATCTGTGTACTAACACATCTTTCATCATAATCAGTTCTTAACATGGTGCTAATAACAGACCAAACAGACATTCTAGAGGGGAAAGGGACATATATAAAAATAGCTGCAGTAACTGATTACATGTTATCTGGATTACCTAATAAGATTCCAAAAATTAAGTACTTGTAATAAGATTAAATTACATTAAAAATATTCTTAATCAGACTACAGTTCTATTATTTTTATTGATTACAAATTATTTGTGTAATTGCAATAAATTCCTATTTTAGTTCATCTTTTAAATGTTCATTTCTAAAATAGCTTACCACTAAGTCTTCCAGTTTTGTTGACATATACACAGTTTTAAAATACATAAATGCACATTATTTCTTATTCACAAACTTTTTTGTCATCTTTTGCCTAATGTGTTTACTTCAAGTAGCCTGCGATTTTAAAATAAATATTTTATTAATTCAGTATCACATTTGCATGTTCATGGTTCTCTGTTGGTTAAAGGTCACATGACATGCAGGTAAACAAATTAAATATTTTATTTTGATTGATGTTATTCTAAAATGACACCCTTGCAGTAAATTTACAAACTTCACTTAGGGAAACCTTGACATAACAAATGTTTAATGCACTTCATGTTATTAATTACAACGAATGAAATGTATTTTCTTATTCTTTCTATTTTTATATTAATATGGTATGAGATAATTAATTCAATGTGGTAAACAACTTAAAAAAATAATCTAAAAGTAATGCAAAAGTAGTCTGACTACCTGAATGTATGATGTAATGGATTTAATGGATTTAGGAGCTAATGCCATAACCTTTTTTGTCGAAATGGTTCCATAAAGAACCTTTAACATCTGAAGAACCTTTCTGTTCTTTGTGACGAAAGAAGGTTCTTCAGATAATAAAAAGGTATGAAAGAGATTTTTTTTTTTTTTAAAGAACCTACTGTATGACTGAATGGTTCTTTGTGTAACCAAACATGGTTCTTCTACAGCATTGCTGTGACCTTTATTTTTAAGAGTGTAGCTACAATTTTTATCATGTAATTTGGAATTTTTAAGTAATCTACCCAGCTCTGTATATACACATATATATAGTGCAAAAGTCAGGGTATAATTCATCAGGATAATTATCTCAATTATATAAATTTTTATCAGCACAAAAAAAAAATGAAATGAAATGATCTTTTTAAAAAGTAGCTAGAAGTCATGGGAAAAGACAAAATTGCTTTGATTTATGACATTGAATTAATGTCAAATTCTGTTCAACCATTCTTGCAATACCATTTAGTGCCAGTAGAAGCAATATTACCTTTCAGTATCATAACAAGCAGTAAAACAAGCTGCTTTTCTTGGCTGCAAAAACCCAAAATAATAAGACACTGTTTCCTGATTGTATACATTTTCTTATAAAGATACGGAGTCGAATTTTTCTAAAGTTTTAAATGACTCAAATCTGCACAAACCTGCACAATAGTCATCATTCTGTCTCACCGTGTCGCTTCATACAGGCCACTTCTGGGATGGCTGGATGGGGAATGTATTTCACAGCCTTTCTCTAAAATTTTCCTTCCTCTCTTTTCTTCCGGTCAAAATGATTATGACTTTTATGTATTGAAGGAGCTGCAGTGTATGTGCCATGTGCTCTGGGAACACACTGTATATATCAACAGCAGTGTGTGTTAGCGGACGGGTGGTGAATTTAGAGACTACACTGAAAGGTCAAAGGAACGTCCAGGGTCCAGCCCACTATATAAAAAATAACCTAGACTTAAAGTGCAAAAGGGATAAACATCAGCTATATGGGTAGGAAATAACAAGTAGGCTGTATTAATAAAAGTGCTGATATGACATCTATTGTTTTTCACATTGTGTCGATTCGTTCATGTAACCTTTTTCGATGTAGTCAGCATTGTCTCCTACATATATTAAATCTAATGTGGTTTGAAACATGGAAAAATAATGCATGCCTAGTTCAAGGTTAACGGGTTTTATTTTGATATTCATTAAATATGCGTAAGACCTTCACAGTTCCGCTTTAGTGCCCTTGAAAAGCACAGAGCCAGCAGCCGGCATATGAGTATCCTTTTGCATGACAGTGGATGATCACACTAAAATTAGACTATATTGATCAAGAGTGGATCCATATCAGTTAGGTTCCTGTGCAACAAGAAGGAAAGATTTCTAGAAATATGTTGGAGCGATGAGAAATTTCCATCTGGATAGCCTGTGTGCTTCTCCAGCTCTGTGTATGAGGGGAATGTTGAAGTTGACTGTCACTCTCTCTCACACAGAGATGCTAATTTCACACCTTTGGCAGAAGAAGGAGAGACTGCTAATACCATGTCTACACCTGTCCATCTCAGCAAATATCCAGGCTTGTACATATAGACGCTTACACGTATACACATTTATATATGCACACATTCATCTCAAGAGAGTCACAGTAATCTGATTTATGACAAAGCTGTGTCAAATACGTTGACTAGAAGATTGTTCGATGATCTTATGAAAATTTTGTCAAGCCAGTCTAACAATTGGAAACATATGCCAAATAATAATACATTACACAGCAAATAAGCATTATTACTAATACATATATATACATTGAAGGTTTTAAATTAGTTTAAAACCTTTCATGCAAAGATCAAAATCACAAAGAAAGGACATCGCCTCAGTCCTAAAGTGATTGGCTGACCTTCAAAGCCTCCAGTTTACTTTACATCCAAATACAGATATTAAATAAATGTATGTCCTTTCTATGTCCTTCACATTGGTAAAAAGCAAAATCACATAGCAAAGGTATATTTCAAAGGTCATTCCAGGCATATTTTGACAGAATATAGTTCATTAATGGCTGTGGGTAATTTTTCTTCTGAAATTGCTAGCACACTCAATCAAACACACACACACATTAACACAAAGCCTTCAGGCATGTGCACTCACACAAACACACAATACATCGATTGCTTGGCTTTTTTAGTGGCTTATAAATCTTAGATCAAACTCATTCTAGCTTTATTGATGAGAATAATAAACGCTGTGACAAAACTGTTGAAGGCTGGCTTTTATTGCCGATAATGAAAAAAGAGGAAGCATATATCTAGAGTGAATGCCAGTTCAAATGTCCAGGAGAAGTGCGCAGTTCTTCATGAAATGCAATCTTTTTAATGACAACTCTGACATGACTAAATTAGGAAGACTATATGCTGAACACTCCATGAGACGTATCACATCTCCTATACTATTAATCTATGTCTTGCATGCTATGTATATCAGAAATGCCATAGTACATGAATAATTTTAACCCTGAAAATATAAATAAGCTTCAGTGTTCTTAGTGTGTTATAAACATATGAGTACACACGAATGCTATACATTTCTGCCTGTGTGGCAAAAAGAATCTCCAGGGAAAAAGTTTGCATTTGGATGTGTTTACTTGAGACTGCAAACAGAAATAGATATTAGTGGATGTTCTTACCTGTACCCCACATGAAACCCTCTTCCTCTGACTGTTTCTCGTCCTCTCGTCTCCTCTTTCTGCCTCCGAGGGTCTTTCCACTAGCACCCTGACACCACAAACTCCCCGTAGAAACCTTTGCTGGCATGAACAACGGATCGTCCGGACCCAGTTTTTTTGAAGCTCCGGGAATATTTGGAGCCAAAATAGTCCTGATGAATTCACGGGAGTGTCTCCTGCACAAAGTATCACACAGTCACATAGAGACACGCATTTCCCTCTTTTAGCCCATCCCACTCTCAATCTCACCACACTGAGAATACAGGACAAGTGCACGAGATTCCAGCAGATAATCACACCAGGACCTTAATAAGTAAGGACAACCGTGTGAGGAAGGGGAGAGGAGGAGAACGAAGAGGAGAAGGAGGGAGTGGGAGAGAGAGAGTGAGAGAGTGAAGAGTCAAGTGTCAATGAAGCATGGATTGGGATGAAGGCTGGGCAATGTGAGACACATACCTGATAGCTGGCAAGATGTAACCGGCTTTAATCCTTCCCAGGAATGGTGTGATGAAATCCAACTGGAACATCCAGGTCTTATTTTATAATATAGATAACTTTATAACTGGTAGATAAGTAGATAACTGTCATTGCATGACAAATTATTTACATTGAAAAAATGCAGCCTCTGTGTTTTGCTTTTTATGTCAATGGTGCCACTCAAGTTTGGGAATGTTGCAACTGGAGAAGGATTTAAGGAAAATTCAGCAGTAAAAGAAAAAGCCAGTGAATAATATCAATATTTCATCCATACAAATTATTTCCAATTAATTTAATACATTCCAGGTTGTAAATATGAACTTTTAAATATGCACGCATCTCAAGAGCTTCACAATAATTCAATTGTGACAACATTTTGCCAAATCTATCTCTTGGGAGAAAATTGTATAAAGTCATTTAATTTTGTTTGTTTAATTAAAAAAAACAAATAATAATAATAATAATAATAATAATAATAATAATAATAATAATAATAATAATAATTGCTATTATTATTGTAAATATAGCTTGCTGTTTAATTAATATTTGTTTATTTATCTTTCAGTTAAAACAACATAACAACAACAGTCATTGTTTTTTGCTAATGATATGGTGAATAAAGAAGTATTATAATTACTATTAAATATGGTTGATTTATTATTTATTTATTTATCTTTCAATAAAACAACAACACTAATTCTTATTACTATTTAAATTGTGATAAATAAATATAAAAATTATTCAAATTCTCACGATCAAATGTTGTTTAAGTGACTTTTATTTGTTTATCTTCCAATACACAAACAAACAAACACAATCTTGTCTTGCAATTGGAGAAGTATATCAGGAAAATTCCTGTCATGTTGAAGCTGTGGCAACAAACCCAATTAATAAAATAAACATTATAGCCAGGCAAAGCAATTCCAGTCAGTTCCATCTACAGTGTGGCTCGGGTGAAGTATTTACTTTGTGGTTTTGGCCGAGCCACACACAAGATGGAGGCCATACAACAGCTGATGGTGATGTATTCCCACTTAACTTCTGTGATGAGTCCTGAGCAGCCGACTGCAAATTAGAAGCAACTCCAGTGTGGGGTCTCTCGCCTGAAACAAATACGGCAAATGTCATGTCTGCCATGAAACTCTAGCCTGAATATTAAGTGACAAACTATCACCGCAAAAGAGGGAACAAGCAGCCACAAATCTTCTCGAAATCTCAGAATCTTACAAATCATTTCACAGAAAAACATATTTTAGACTTAATATGACCATCCCAGTTGAGTGATCTCACCTTCGCTTTTCAAACAGATTCACATATTAACAGCAGAATTTGTTTGTGAAGCACAAACCAAAAGTCACAGGGAAGTTCCTATCAGATGAAGGGCAGAGAGGGGTGGAGGGGCCACTTTTTCGAAGCAGTAAGCACATTTCAGCAGCCTGGTGCAGTAAGATACAGTTACAGAACATGGTGACAGCAACAGAGCCTCTCCCTATGCCCAGCAGTCATAAACAGCTTCCAAACACTCACATCGCAAACCATTAATGTTGTCTGCAACTCACTATGATCTCACTTTATGGTGTATGTATTGGCTTACAGTAATTGGTCGGGTCCAAGTAACAAGGGAAACAACTTGCTGAGACCTCTAGACTAAAGTTTGTGTCTAGTAAACAGCTGATGATGTACAGCCTGTGGGAATTTACTATTTGTACTGCAGAACTAGTGTGCTGTCTTTAGCGGTTAACTACATAACACAGGAATCTTTACAAGGCTTGTTAAGGATTATGCTTGACATGAGGTCTCCATTCCAATGCATTTACTCTGTGGTTTTATAGCATATTATAAAATTCAGTGTTATGGAACTCACAAAAGAATTCAAAATGACTTAAAAACGTAATTTTTCTTCATTAAATTATTTTATTATTATTTGCATGTGTGTGTGTCTGTGTGTGCGCGCGCGTGGTCCTGGTTTTCCATATGATTTGGCGACCAAATGTCCCAACAAAGATAAATTGCGGGAATTTATTTATTTATTTATTTATTTATTTATTTTTCACATCAGGAATCAAGCCTACAGAAAACATACAGAAATATATTTTTGAAAATGTTATTTTAAAGCAGAAAGTTAAACGAAACCTTTTCAGTCAGTGAATTTCAATTTGTGCGTGTTTACGTTCATCCAGCAGAGGGAGACATCACACTATTTATTCAAACGTGTGACATAAACTTTACTAGTTTCAGTGAACATAATTTTTGTGCGAAATGTCCGTTTAAATAATACAATGCAATACACGTCCGTAAGTCTACAAGAGTAACATCACAAATTTTAATGTCATTTTACAGCGATGTTTTTCTTTTTCGTTTATCCTCTGATCAGCTGCCAGCGATTCATCAATCAATAAGCTCCAACCAATTAAACATCCACTTTCAGCCAGGATTATTGTGGGGAGTTGAGTTGCAGTCTGGTGGTGCTTCAGAAATGTCTAACGCAGAAGTCATTGCTTCCCGACTTTTGACGTTTAATCAGATGTATAGTTATGAAAAGCGACTACAGACTTTTTCCGAGTGGCCTTTTCGAGAAGATTGCCAGTGCACACCAGAGTTGGTGAGTGTGTCGAGAAAAAAGCTTGAGAGAGAGCAAGTTAAACTAGACTAGCCTCATAATAAATAAAAGTCAAATTGACAGCACTGTTTTGAGTATATGCACTTTCACAATCCACTGCTGCTTTTATTAAAAGATGTAATGAAGATCCTCTGAATCCTTTCTTCAGATGGCCAAGGCAGGTTTTGTGCACTGCCCTAGTGAGAATGAGCCAGACGTAGCCTGCTGTTTCTACTGTCTCCGAGAGCTGGAGGGCTGGGAGCCAGAAGACAACCCCTGGTGAGCTGCAGCAGCACACTTTTATAATCTACTATGGCCATTGTTTTTCTGAGCACATTGTTTATTTCTTTGTGCTGGTGTAAACCTGAGATTGTAACAATTGACTTTGAGTGGAAAAGGGGAAAAGTTTTTATAGACTGTCCTTAACATTAAGGTCTGAACACGCCAAGCGCTCCCCCAACTGTGCCTTTCTTCATATGAAAAAGACATTTGATAAGCTCACAGCCATTGAGTACTTTCAGCTGGAACAGGAGCGGCTTCGCATCTACATTGTAAGTGTGAATGCTTTCGTGGTGTACAAACTTTCTTTTTTTCTTGTATGTGTGTTTATATGTAAAATAACTTTTAGTACTATTGATAAAATGTAGGCCTATGTATTAATCTGTTTAACTGATTTCCTCCTTAGAAGAAGATGGGTCACAGGAAGATAGCCTTCTTTCGTGATGAGGTGGAGACCACTAGTAAAAACCTGAGAGCTCTTATTTGATATCTAGTGAGGCTAAATTATTTTAATGGTATACTGTTTGTGAACTTGCACCAATAAATTAAGTGTTTTTATGTTCCATAAATGGGTTTTTGTTTATTTTTATTTTTTTATTTTTTTTATGCCTGCTGCTTTGGACTCTTGAAGCTGATTGTTCAGACGATGTGTGAATTGGGAAGCATGTCCCTTCTTTTGCTCCACCTACAGTATTTGTAAATGATGACCACAGGTTTTAGTGCTTTAACAGAACATCAATAAGTATTCAACACTATTCTAGTTATGTAGCTCAACTTGCTACTTTTTCTCTTTTGTGAGACCTTCTGCCATCCAAACTTGACCCTGGGCAGATGGCCCTAAGCCCCTCCCTCTCAATACCAACTGTTGCCCCATGACATCTGTCACTGTGTGTATGGTAGTGGAGGTGGGGGAAAAACCAAGTCTACCACTGGAGGGCTCTGTGGGCTCTGGTACTGAGGATTGACAGTTATTTTGAGGTGCAGAGAGGAAATAAACAATGTCCATTATGAAATTTCATCCCTGTGCTGGTGTTCTTGGATGAATGCTATCCCATATTTTGAAATCAAATGTGAGGCATTCTTTAGTGATAACTGTATAAAGAGCTTTAGTTTGTGTGTTTGGGATGGGGCAGGCAAGGGATTAAAGATGCTATCCCATCTCCCCCTTCCTATGCCCTGGATTACTGTCTAATGCAACACTCTGGACACTGAGCCCTGATCAACTGCTTAATTCTCCTTTATCCGCTCGCAACCAAGCAAATAGGAAAATAAGACCTTTTCAACAACAAAAAAAAAGAAGTGATGTAAAACTCATCTAGAGGAGGAGCTCAGAAGAGACCCCTTTAAATTCTGAAAATAACAATGGTCTGAAATCACAGTTTTGATTTCGTGTAGTTGCATCATTATGTGGAAGTTGCTTTTTCACAACTTCACTAAATGTTGCATTGTCCAGCAGCTCCCTGGTTCTGGCTATATGCGTGCAGTCACGGGCGCTACAGGCATTTTGGATATGTTAAGTCTGTTAATAATTCAGTTAGCATTAACAATTAGTTTTCTGCCTTTTATCTGTAGTAGTTTTTATCCCTACATCCCATGATGCAGCATACAAATATGAAAAACTGGTGCACAGATCATCACTTCCTGTCTGATCACAGGAAATGACTGGTGTCCACACTCCACACTGACTGGGGCTTCTCTCAAAATGTGGCATATGGACAAACTGACAGATGTTCCCAACAGAAAGTTTACAACCTGAGAGTGCCATTGGGGCCCATCTGTTGCTGTGCGTGAGTCCTCCCCCTCGGCTCTCCTCATCTTACACCAGAAGAGGCTCTGCCACACACCCCTGCCTCACCTCCGCTTCAGCATCCCCTCCTTTCACACATAATTCAACTCCCAACCCATTCAGCCTTTATGACACGCTGAGCCAAATTAATGCTGAGGGACTCACCTGGAAGAGCGTAGATTAGCTCATGCAGGGGCCAAACAAAGACCTATTCTACCAATGTTTGGAACAGACAGACGGTTTAACCTTTTTATTATTTTTTTACTTATTAAAATAACCATTATATCATGTGGCAGAATGGTTTATTAGTCTGGGTGGACATGGACTTTTTGGAATTTGGAAATTTTTATGTTGTTATATAAGTAACGTCACTTGATACTAATGTCATGTACGTCCAAAGTCTGTTATCATATTCAGAATACGAATTCATGTGATGGTAATAATTCCATTTTGGAATTATTCATTAAAACTAATAAATTACTACAATACATTAATACAATACATTAATTATAAAATCTAGAAACTAGAATTATATTACATATTAAATGAATGTAATATTAACTTATTAATCAATATCATTTTGTATTGAAGTGATTATCCTCACCCAAAAGTGAAAATGGTCATCAAAAATTACTAATCCTCAAGTTGTTCCAAACTTGTAGTATTTTCTTTATTCTGTTGAACATAAAAGAAGATTTTACGAGGATTATGGATAACCAAAAGTATGGAAAAAGTGAGGGAAATAAGGAAAAAAACTAAGTCAGTGTGGAGTGGAGAGTCAGTGTTACCCAGAGTTACAGTGTTATCTTAGACATTAATAATAACATATCACAAAAGCAAATAACACAAACACACAAATATATATATATATATATATATATATATATATATATATATATATATATATATATATATATATATATATGTATGTATGTATGTGTATATATATATATATATATATATATATATATATACATTTTCTATTTTCACACACATATATATATCACACATTTTCTCAATTTCTATAATCTTTTCGGTAATTTGAAAAAGAAATTCAACATTGTTTATCAGTAAACATTTCATTTATGCAGACAGGTTTTTGTTGAACAGTTTCTCAACACAAATATTATTTTTTATGCAGAACAATATTTGTTTACTTGAGTGTATTGTCAACAAGAGTCATAAAGTGGACGTATAGCACTTTAAGATTTTTTTTATAAATGATCCTGTCTGAAACCTCCATCATCCTCTGAGTTTTCCCCACTTTAGACTTATGAAGGGCACCAGTACATCAGGCTTATACTGTATAGATTATATATATATATATATATATATAAAGATGATTGCAAATCTCAAATCTCTTTGTGACCTTTCCCCTCCTCTTTTCCATCTCTTTCTTACTTTTCCCATCCGTTTCTCTTTTACTCTCCATTAGTTTGCATGGCAATCAGTGTGAGCTAACTGCAGGCTCTCTCTCACACAGTCGGGCCCTCCTACCTTGCTTTCTTTTTTTGCCTCCTTCCATAGGGACCCCCATCTGTCCCTCCTCTCCAGCCATTGTGGGGGCTCAAAGCCGGGCCACCTCCACAATACAGTGGGCGTGTAAAGGGGGGGAGGAAGGGTAAACATGACAGCATCCCCATCCTATTAAAGGCTCTTTAACTTTGACAACCCAGCACTCTCACAAAGCTGTGAGGAGACAAGTCTCGCCTCACAATGTCACTTTAATGGCTTGTTCCACCCTTCTGTGAACTCTAACCTCTCTTTACCTTTCCTCTGCTGTGGATCGTCTTTGAATTTGGCTCGCGCTGTCACTCTTTAGTCTGATCTGATCTCACAGGGCAGGTGCACCGCCGTCTGCTGTGCTGGAAACCTATCTGGAAGAGCACAATGTGATTTTTTTCTGTCTGTTTGTCCGTCCGTCATACATCCATTCGTCAGTATCATTTCTATCTATCTATCTATCTATCTATCTATCTATCTATCTATCTATCTATCTATCTATCTATCTATCTGTCTATCTGTCTATTGGCTCATCTATCCATCATCCATCAGAATAAATCATTTCTGTCTGTCTGTCTGTCTGCTTATCTATTCATCATACATCCATCTGTCTGTATAAATCATATCTATCTATCTGTCTGTCTGTCTGTCTGTCTGTCTGTCCATCATCCATCCATGTGTCCATATCTTTCCATCTGTCTGTCGTCTGTCTGCTCGCCTGTCCTCCATCCATCCATGTCTATATCTATCTATCTATCTATCTATCTATCTATCTATCTATCTATCTATCTATCTATCTATCTATCTATCTATCTATCTATCTATCTATCTATCTATCTGTCTGTCTGTCTGTCTGTCTGTCTGTCGTCTATCTGCTCATCTGTCCTCCATCCATCCATGTCTTTATCTATCTATCTATCTATCTGTCTGTCTGTCTGTCTGTCTGTCTTGCCACTTCAGCATTTTTTATTTCCGTCTTTCTGCAAACCTCATCCACCTCCTCGCAGTTTCCTCGACCAGCTGCTTTTTAGCATACACCACCTATCAGTTTCATTGTACTCCAGTTCTGTACCTTGACCTCCCTGTTCTCCAGCCTATCCAGTGTGTTTGTGCGAGTGTGTGTGATGTGACTCATGAGGAGGAGGATCACAGCGTTAGCTGAAGCTTAAAGGCAGGGGATTACGGCAGCACAGACACTGATTAAAGCCTTCCAGCCTCCTATGGCCCCATTAATACAATCTTAATCACAATGCTTTATCCCCATCTCCCCCCTATGGATCAGGACCTTTCATTTAGTGGGAGACTGAGTTGTTTGGTCAATGGATTAGTGCCAGAGAGACAAAAAAACTGGGGAGGAGAAAAGACTGCACTTTAATGTCCCATCTTCCACTCCTCCTATATAACTTGCAATGAAAAATCACAACTTCAAACAAGATATATAATTACCTCATGCAGAAAAGGAAGATGTGCTACTGCCCCAAAAAAGTATTTGAACACTGTATAGCCACACTTTAAGAAATATCAGATTTAAATGACCTGCAGAGAATGTGAATGCCTTCAAGCCTGAATGACGTGTAACCATCTGGTGTCAAGGTAATATTCAGTGGGTGTAAGAAGTCAGTTCCCCTCAAGTTTGCACAGGTTTTCTAGCAGAGTTATCACTGGTGTTAAAATAATACTGACCATCATAAAGTCTACATATCTCTGTGTTAAATTTTACATACAAATATACAGTATATTTCGAATTGCCATTTTATAAATAAAAACAAACATCTTGTGGATTGATTTAATTTAAAGATGTTTTATTTATATAAATGCCATTTGTTTTTAAATTATATCCATTAATGCAATTAATCATTTAAAATGGCTCAAATATCTTAAGTACTATGGACTGCTGTATCAGACTGTCATCTGCCTTATCCACCTGATGTGGAGACAGGCAGAATAAATCCTTTTGAGCTATGGCTGTATTACAATAAGATTTAAAATTAATTTAGGGTCTTTTAGGGTCTTGAAATTGTCACTAAGATTATCGTAGTATCATTTTTTTTTATTATCATAAACTTTGTATGGGTGTTTGCTGTGGTACAGAGGTCACAGCAATGACCATCTGCCTTGGGAAAGTTCAACCATCTTCACATGCCTTTTCATTTTTTTCTAGGACATTTCTCCTCTGCGCCTTGCAGCTGACAACTCTGAAATCGTTCCCTTATTTCAGCCCTGCTGAGTTCTGCACAGACGGCTGCTGTATTGGCAATGAACAATGCCAAAGACTCTAAAACATCTTGTATACTTTGTATAACTTCTGTGGGTGGTACACTGCACAGTTTTTTGAGTAACTTGCTGAGATTGCAGTGGCATCAAATGTTTTTAAAGCGAATATTTTCTCCAAACAAAGTCTGATAGGTTTAAAATAAAATATATGAATGAATAAGTTGTTGAGGACATTGAAAACATTCTAATCTAAATCTAATATGGTAAACTCAACACTAAAATAAGCTACAGGTTAAGAGTCACATTTAATTTTATTTCTAATAATTTGTTCTCAATTAAAGTGCCTCTTGAAGGCACAGCTTGAAAACCTTCTATGCACTTGACTCCCTCTATTCTGTCCTCTCCTCATCTTCAGCTGCTCTCACCATCTCAGCGTGTGGAACTATGTGTCATTCCGATGCCCAGCTGACCCACAAGAGGACAGGGAAAGGGGTCACTCAAGAATAAGGCCTTGTTCACCTCCTCTGTTTTGGTTTACTCCCTCTCCCACTTTCTTTTTTCCCCTTGCTCTCTCTCTCTCTAGTTTGGCCCCAGCTGTCCATCAGCCCCCCGCAGTTCTCCCAGCTGTCTCGGCTCTCCGAACGAACAGCCTCACAACAATACAGGTCAGAGGTTGAGAGAAAGAACACACTGCACTTACAATAGACCAGTGGCGCCCACTAAAACAATCGCTCCCTTTTTCTCCTTCACTTCTCTCGCCTTGCCAAGGCTGGAAAAGACAAACCTTTGGAGCGGCGGACGAGGTGGGGTCCACTTCAGGCAAAACACCCTCTGAGGCAACCATTCTCATCTCAGTGCTGCTTTCAACAATAAACACACATTCACACACTGGTTCTCCGGCTTGTCATCCCATCAACCCTCTGTTTGTCCATTTGGAGAGGCATCACATTGTCCGTTATGAGCACAGAGCTAAAGTCAATGATCGTCCTGTACTCTAGTGATTTAAAGGTTTGTGGAGATACGCAGACAGTGTCTGCAAACATTTCAATACAGCTATGCGACATGCTACCAGAACCATTAAAAATACATTTTTCACTCTTTGTTTTTCACCCGCATCATTAACCCCCTTTTTGTGTGCTTGTTTTGTTTTGTTGATTTCCCCAACAATTTTGGCACTGAAAAGGCTGGGAAAACGCAAGTGAGACTGAAAGGGGATCCCGTGACACAGTCACCTGTTCAACAGCTATGTGTTCCCATGGCTCCACATGCTCCACTGACTCCCATGCCCATCATAACACTAATATTAATCACTAAAATGGCTATTATGCATATGATTCAACATCATCTTACAAATTCAGTGATTGCAATTTTTATTACATTTGTATATGTATGTTTATGTGTAAGTGTGTACATGGATGGATGGATAGACTTTTTTAAATCTCTTTTTTTCTAAGTCTATGAATAGATTTAGTCACACATTAGAGAAAATTCAGCATGACTATGAAATAAAGATTATGCATAACAGTGCAACATTATAATGATGTTTATAATGACAAAAAATCTAATACATTTTGCATTATTATTTTAAAATACAGTGTGTCTGCTTTTATTGTTAAAATGATTAATCTGGTTAGTGTTTCGTTATGTTTTCAGTATACATTATAGAAACTCTAAATGAAGAAGATCATAATAATATGATAAAGAGCACAAGGAAGAAACAACTTGTGTCATATTATATAAGAATATTTATTTTATTAAGTGCGGAACAGGTAAATATTTACAAACGCTTGAGCAAAATTACAAACATTGTGGAGAATGACAAAAATACATTAAACTGAATGAATTCCAATAAATAAATTAGATACTTTATGAATATTGGTAGCAGTGACTGGCAGTGTACCAACGAACCAATAAAAACAGTGCTGACAAATTGTTTCAAAACATACAACTGTCACCAAAATAAATATTAAATACAGTCATAAATAAATGCATTTTTTTATGGCAAATGTAATGTACTAAATTTGTCCTTTTCCTTCATTCTTTCTTTTTATTTATTTATGTTTTGTGTGTTTTGTTTAGTGGAAAATCAGCATCTGGTTGAACAATGCTGGGAAAAAAACTGAGGCTCTTACTCTCTGTATGCATCTAAAAAGCTTGACTTTGTGTCAATTTTGATACACTTTTATGGCATGTGCATCAAAGTCGTCATCTTATTTGAGGTGAAGAACATCAAGTGTATACAGAATACAAATCCCAGATCAATTAAAAATAACATTTAAAGAAGTAACAAACTCAGTCAAGACAGAAACAAGAATAACTTAACAAAAAAAATATGCATTTCTTTCTCAGTACTTCAGTTGCCACAGGTAGGTTGTGTTTCAGATACTCTCTCTCAGTGACCACTATGGTCTCTTAAGGGATCAGACAGGATACATGCAAAGCGTCTCCTTAAATGTGCTACCCCACTGGAGGCACACTGAGGAGCAGGAGGCAGAATTGCTGAGTGTCTCTGGTGGTCATTTCTGTTCATTCACTGTAAATGCTGCTCATCTGTGATGTCACAATGTGTGAAGGGGTAAACGACTCGAATGCTATGTCTAAAGGAAGCTCAAAACGGGAGCCTGGGAACATCGGGTGACCCTGAGGAGCTGGAAGACCAGCCAAGGAGGAAGGTGGGTAAGGGTGTGAGGAGATGTAATGAGCCGCGTGGGTCGGGTGAGGTGTAAAGTTCCTCTCAGCCTCATGCGGCGACGGCTCCTGCTTGAGGGCGATGTTGCCGCTGATGCTGAGTGGCGGAGTAAGAGGACCATCATAAGGTGGCGTGCCGCTGCTACATTCATTGGGTGAGGAGTTCTCATAGTTAGCCCCCTTGAAGCCCTTCAGATGGAGCAAGTGTGAGGCCTCCAATGAGCCATAGGGTGGACTGGGAAGTCCTGGTGAAGGATAGCTAATGGGGTGACCCTGTGGACCACCTACTCCTGGAATCCCACACTTTTCATCCAGCTTGTTGATCAGCATGGACGAGGGTCCAAGTTGGAGGCAGCCTGCCACAAGGTTGCTGGTAGGTTGCGAAAGCCCCTTGCATAGCATCTCCACAAAACCATGGCTCTCGGGTGATTGGCCACTCTCCAGAACCTCCGACAGAGCCCAGATGTAGTTGCGGGCCAGCCGCAGGGTCTCGATTTTGGAGAGCTTCTGGGTCTTGGAGTAACAAGGCATGACGCTCCGCAAGTTGTCCAATGCATCGTTTAGCCCATGCATGCGTGAGCGTTCCCTGGCATTGGCCTTGACGCGTCGGGCACGGAAACGTTCTTGTCTGGCTTTGGTCATTTTCTTCTTTTTAGGACCTCTTCGCTTGGGTACCTTTTCTCCATCCAGACCAACTTCTTCCTCTTCCTCCTCCTCTTCTTCCTCCATATCCTCACTGCCAAGCTCCACAGGTCTCCTGTGTAGGGCATAGTGACCGATCTCAGGTGTCTGGTCACCATCCTGTGAGCTGAGGTCTTCCTCCATCCATCCAAGAGAGCTGACAAGCTCAGTCACATCCCCTGGTTTTCCATAAGGTTTGGTCATCATTGTGATCTAAGGACACAGGAGACAGATTTGTGAATAAAAGTATTTACACCTCCTAAACCCTCATAATGGAGAGGCTTGACAGACATCACGATTATTGTGATGGTTATTATATAGCTTACAGATGTATAATTCCATTTCTTCTCTCAGTTTTAATGCTCCATTTAATGGCAAAGACTTTTTGTATAAACCCTTTGATTTCCGCAGTCGTTTTGGAGACGCTGTCCAATCTGGGACACGACTGGATTTAGTCCACAGATAAAGCGCTCGGATTTAATTTGTGGGGAGTCTGTAAACCGGAATCAACAAACACAGGACCAAGCCACACTAATACTACTAGAACAGTTTTGAATTTGATTTGATTGGTAGACATCCGCATTGTCTCCAAATACAAGTTTTTGTCCAGAGATTTGTTGGACTCGTGATAGCCTATTCTTCCGTCGATGTATAGCCATGTTTTCCTTTGAAACTCTAGAACTCGAGATGTTTAGTTCGTAATTAAAATAACATTCTGTTTTGCCGATTATAAACATTCCTGGTATGTATGCATTGAAGCGTGTCTCCTTTATAGAACACAAATGTTTGTAATAATGAATGGACCGGTCGGCACACATTTCGACTGGATAAAATAATCTGCATTCTAAAATAAATAAATAGGCATTAATTCATTTTCATTTTAACTGTTTCCTGCAAATGAAATAAAAAAATGATTCCAAAGTGAAAGAGGTTCGATAATTGCACATTTTCGACCAGTTTGCATCTTACTTACGAATTTTGCGATCTGATCAAATAACATGCATAATTGTGACAAAATGCACGGAAACAAGCTTGACATACAGTATAGTGGTGAACCCATTTTACGGATTACCCTGCGTTTAGAGCCGATGCTATTCTATTTTAACTATGTTTTATATAGGCACTACATTTAATATTAATGCAGTTATGTGTTTAATTATTTTTAACAACGATAAAACAAGGCTAATAGACAACTTAGTTTTATCACGCAGAATTGCTTAAATCTGTATCTTAATTGCTTAAATCTTTTTGTACACCATAAGATCTGAAAAGTAATATACACATATTTATACAAATAGCCTAATAAAAGAAAACTTTTAAAAATAGCCGTACCTGTTAATGCGCCACTTCAATAAAACTTGAAAAAGGTGGTAAGAAAGCCTGAACACACTGTCAAAATGTTTCAAAGAAATGCTGTAAAACAAAAAAATAGAAAAACAAAGTTCCAGACTCCCCGCTGATGGTTTGTGTGTCAAGTCCGTCTGCGCCAGTGCAGGTCCGTTAGCTCTCCATTGGTGCGTCAGCGCGTCTTATGCCTCACTGAAGCGCACTGACTCCCGGCTTTGACTTTCTAGCGATGCTCACAAGCTCCGCCCACAAACCCCTCACCCCTCCAGCTGATCCGAACGCGCGTGGCGCGCTCGTGGCTAAAAGTTTGACTACTTAAGTGTGTGCATTTATCCCCATGCCCGAGCTTTGTGTCTGAGGTTGTTCGCATTTGTGCGGAGGGAACGATGCAACTTCCCTTGCACATTAACCTTAAAAACCTTGCAAGGTGAGAGGCATTGCAATCCATTTGTCATTTATCAGAGAGTGCAAGATTAAAAATGTTTTTAAGAGTAGCCTATTTGGGTCGATGACGTGCAGTTTATACATAAACTGTGTATTTTAATCTATTAGGCTACGTTTTTATAATGGATTTAAAGGTAATTTATTGTGCAATGTAATGTATTTAGCTATTCATTTAATTATAGGCTATTATTTTTACAGTAAAGGGGTTTAAAGGCTTTAAATTATAAAGGCTTTAAATATGTTGATACAAATTTGTGAACATATTGGCATAATATTTTGGTACTATTGTTAGTTTAGTATTAAAAAGTTTGTTTTGTCTTTAATTATGCAGTAGTGTACTAATCAATATACAAGAAGTGGGCATTTTAAAAATTAAAATAGAGAAAACACTTTTAGACTCGCATGACTGTCACCTTCATTAACAACAACAACAACAACAACAACAACAACAACAACAACAACAACAACAATAATAATAATAATAAATGTATTTATTACTTTTTATTGTTGAATTGTTATTGTTGAATTGATGGTCAGTAGCATTAATTTCGTTTACTGGATTATGTAATACACCAGTTGATTCGCAGTGTACTATTCCAAATTGAAAATAACCTATCATTGAGGCGCTATACAAATATCACTCTCCGCTTTTCTTTCGTGACCTAACGTATTTTCTGCCCCAAAAAAGCCCGCACAGTGCTAGATTAATACCCCTGAGCCCTATTTGGTTTACGGCGAGGTCAAATGTTGGTCTTAACTCTAATTACAGTAGTCTGGTGTACAAAGACGCGCGCGCGTCCCAGTAAATGATTGTGACAGCTTGGTGCAGTGTGAGCAGGTGTGTGTGTTGTTCACTCGTTTCATTCATTCGCTCCGTCCGCTCATTATCGCCCCTCGGCCCACCAAAACATAACGCTCAATAACTGCTGGATTAATCAAGCCAAAACGCTTTTGTTTCGCTAAGATAACTCACTCAGCCATGCATGCTGCGCCTGAGGGTGGTTTGCCCCACGAAATACTTTTCTGAAAAGATTTATTAGACTAGACTACTTCATACGCAACAGATAGCCTACTTACCTTAGGCTGTGCATCCTTTAATTCACAAACGAATTATGTAAAGCACACGTGATAATATCACAAAAATGTTTAATTCAGAACTTTCTCAGGGTGGGCGCTGTTTTAATATTTCGCGAATTGAAACGATGCTGTGAGGAATGAAAGAGCACCAAATTTACATTTGCATTTAAAATGACATTTTTTACTTCTTATCTTGGAGAAACAAAATAGGCTACTTTTTGTAAAATAAAAGGGTGAACAAAAAAAAAATGTTTATAACCTGGAGTTAACAAGTTACTGTGAGAAAGTGTAACTTATTCAACAGATTGATAGCGAAGCCTATACTCTTTCTTGATTTCATGCAAGAAAATCTTAATATTGCATCTACTCGGATGTCCACTTATTTACATCAATTCAGATTGCTGCCTCACATTTGACATTTTAATGTTTTTGTCTATAAACGTATTTATACTAATATAATATTAAAATAATAAAACAAACATCCAAGAGCACTTTTTAAACAACGTTTTAGTTATTATTATAGCATAGCTATATTGACGCGTGAGCGCTGGTGCAGCAGGCGCATCACTTAAAACCATCTGCTCATTTATCAATCACCAGTGTTTGGCTTGACTTAAATCTTCAACTGTCTAAGTGAACTTCTGTAGCAATTATAATGGGAGCTAGAACTAAAAAAAATATTTAAAAAAAAAATATTAAAAAAATATAAATTAGGCATCAGGTTTGAAAAACAAATCTTAATGCCTCTAAGTAAATTTTCTTCTAAAATGAGCAATAACCTATTCATTGCCGTTAAAGTGAAGTTACTGAACCTACACATAGGAGTCTGCTGAAAACGCTAATTTCAGAAGAAAATTTCAGATGGCACTTTGAGGCTTTTGCATCTGAACTTATATATACAAACAAGAAAATAACATTCTGTGCATCATTTAGCATTTATGAAGTTTTGCCCTGATAAAATGTGACTTTATTTGGCAAAATGGGGCTACTTATTATGTGTTCATACCACAGTAGGGGCTCTATTGTAGTAGTGTGCTATTGACAGTGGGGCTTCAGGTCACACGTGTCCTCACACTGATCCCATTGTATGCACCAAGTGTGCACATCTGTGGCCTACAGAGTATGCTCACACTCTCTCTACAAAACTTTTGGTAACACTTAAAGTTAACTTCTAAAATTCATTCTAAATCTACTGCTAACAGATCAAATAATTACTATTTTGAAATACTTTATAATGTATTGCTTAATGTATTTTCTCTTTTTTATTGCTATCCACTATTTAAATTATAATTGCTAAGTTCACTTAGATAGTTGAAGGTTTAAGTCACTGGTGATTGATAAATGAACAGATGGGCTTAAGTGATGCGTCTGCTCCACCAGCGCTCACGTGCCAGTCGCCTGCCTACCATAATCTCTCATGCGACAACACAATCAACACAATAGGACAATATCCATACCGCTAGTTCACTCGGGTGACGCTTCTTTCCTTTCACACAAAGGGAGGAAGGCTTCCACTTGCCGGCATAGATGTGATGTTCAGATTGAAAATCTATGCACTGATGAAGATAGAAAGCCTTTGCTATGGTAACACTCAACAATCAATGTCCAATTAATCATGATTAACTTGAAAGAAAACGGTAATAAACGTCATTAAGTATTCTCTTTTTAACACTCATTTTCAAGTCGCTGAGAATCTGTTACTGAGAAACTGGCCTTCAGATTCTAGGTTTGTGTGGAGGTCATGATAAGGGTAACTTCTACATGCATTTACATGCTCAGAATGGATAAAAAATATCCACATTTGTGTTCCAAAGATGAATGGAGGTCTTATGGGTTTGGAACAACATGAGGGTGAGTAATTAGACAAATTTTCATTTTGGGGTGGAGTCTCCCTATGTCCCATATATGAACCAGGGATCATGTGTGTCAACACTATGCACACCTAGTAACTGTGTCATGCTTCCCCAAAGATCCCAGGGTAACCCTGCTTCACCACAACTTTACCTCCCAGGAGTGTTTCACAATGCTGTGTCACACCTGCAACCTGTATTGGGAATTACTGTGTTGAGCCCAAACTCTCCTCCCTTGTGCCCTACCGAAGGACGGACAGCTAACTTAGGGGCCGAGTCCTGCTGCATTTTCTAGTCCAGCTCAACCAGAAGTGAACACTATAATCACAAGAGACCATTTACTCCTCTTTACCATCTGACCTAAATGTTTATAGTTTCATGAGGCTTTTCTCAAGTGTTCATGCAGTGGGTCTTCATGGAAAATCTGTGAATGCACAGCCACGAGAGCAGCGGTACTCAATAGACAACCTCCTGTTGAGACAGTTTAGAGTTCAAATTATATCCAGAGGAACAGCACACAGAACTCCCATGACCCGTTTCATTGTTTGGAGTGAGAGCTCCACTCCCCCAACCCCCCTCTGCAGTCCCAAGGAATTACATTTCTGCAATTATACAGAAAGTACTGAATGGACTTATATATATATATTTTACTTTTTACTTAATTTTTTTTTTTTTTCAGTGAATGAGACAGTAAAATAATACATTTAGGAGCCAAGTGATAATATTTGTTCACAAATTACAGAATTTCTCAGTAAAGATTGTTTTATATAAGAAGTTCTGTTCATTATATAGTTTCAGACTCTTGGTGTTTAACAACAGTAGCAGCTGTTTTAGAAAAGAACACCACCATATTCAAGAGTTGGCTGTTAGTAAGATTTTTTTTTAAATAAATTGATATTTTTATTAAGTCATGATGCATTAACCTGATCAAAAAATACCTTAAACACATTTAAAATGATACAAACATTTCTATGTCAAAGAAATGTTATTGTTTTTTAACTTCCAATTCAGACAAAAAGTCCTAAAAATGATTTCCACAACGGTTTTCAACATTGATAGTAAGATGAAACCTTTTGAGCACCAAAATCAGCATAATAAGAATGATTTCTGAAGGATCATTTGACAATGAAGACTAAAGTAATAGCTACTGAAAATCCAGCTTTTGCCATCACAGGAATAAATAACATTTTAAAATATGTTAAAATGGAAAACAGTAATTTTACCAATTATTTTCATTTCATTCAACTGTTTATTTCTATTAATCAAAGAAACTCTCAATTGGTGATCTTAAATTGGTTTTTAAGTAGTTTTTGCGAATTAGTTCCAATTTGATGCATCATTGTGGTGATCATAATTTGTGCCATAGAAATATCACACTGTTTTGAAAGAATATGTTTGCTTAAATAAATAAAAATATTATAATCTCATCAAAACAAACAAACAAACAAAAAACCTTTTCATATACAGCAACTCCCTGACAGTCACCATAGGGTTATTGGATGCAAAACAATAACCAATAAAAAAGGTATATTTTTAATATTAGATCTATATTTATATCTATCTACATCTATTAGATTTTTTATTAAATAATTGGAGCAAAAATCTTGTGGATGTGTATCTTAATTTATACATAAAGTAAATACACTGATGTAAAGCTTGCAGATTATCACATTACAGTAAAACTGCTGATTGGTTTTAAAGAAGTCATAATAGAACATTTAACCGACTTAAATAATAATAAAAAGAAAAACCTGCAACAACTTGCTGCAGTGTTTGTTGTTGCGTGCAGGACCCACTCGCACAAAAAAATTATACCACATAAGGTTTTCTGAAATGATTTCTGTTGAACATTTTTTGTAACATTAGCAATCATTTTTATCTGGAGCTGTTTTGCTGAATGCATTACACTAAAAAACATCAAATCTTCAAAGAAACCTGACAAGTCAAAACAGACTGATCAAGTGCATCCACCCCCTGTCAATACATCAGCGACAGTTATAGGACGCGTCTCCTTAAGCACACCAGCGATGACTTAATACTTGTTTACTCTAGCTGGCTTGTTGTGATGCTGTTGTAGTTACCTTGGTTGAGAGTAATTCTCTGTGCCAAGAAAAAAAAAACACACACCCACAACTATTGCCACAAGTGAGTTATCCTTTTTTGCAGTCCCAAGGGACCTGTTTGGAGTGGGAAGGGGGATCCGTCCGCCTCTCTGACAGATGGGTCCTTGTTTCTGTCTTTCTCTCCCTCACTCCTTCTCTCCTGAGCTCAGACACTCGCTTAGACTGAGATTGCACGAATACAATAGGAATTAAAGCCATGCACACATGCTCCTTCTATGTCTCCTGAAAGCTGAGCCCCTTGTAATAATTATAAAAGCAGGGGTGTGTGTTTGGGTGATGGGGGCTGGGCTGTTTGGGAAAACTTTGATAAAAACTTGGACTTAATGACTTTTTCCTAACTAAGTTTGTCAAAGTAATAAATAAACTATTCAACCAAATAAACTTTCTAAATATGAAACTAAATGTTCAGTGTCATTGAAGAACCAGTTTGTGCCAAAGAACAGTTATTAAAAGAACCTTCTTTGTCTAAGTGTGAAGAACAGTTTTCCACAATACTACACCATCATCTTCTAAAAGGGTTAGTTTGCCCAAAAATGAAAATTAGCCTGTGTTTTACTCACCCTCGAAGGCATCCTAGGTGTATATTACTTTCTTCTTTCAGACGAGTCCAATCAGAGTTATATAAAAATTGTCCTGGCTTATCTAAGCTCTATCATTGAGGTGGGTGGGTGTTTCTGTTCTGTTCTCTAAAGCTATAATAAGACAAGCCTAACACGTCTCAGGGGCATGCATAAAGGCCTCCTGTAGCAAAAACATGTGTTTTTGTAAGAAAAATGTAAATATTTCAAATGTAATAAACATTTTCTCTCACTTCTGCTGACTGTCATGTGCGGAAGCGTTCCGGCGGATGACGTAGGACGTATGCTTCGCGTGTATCCCTTTTGAGATTAGCTAGTCTTGTGAGCTTGTTTTAGGAATCTTAGTTTTCTTAGCAAAGGAAAACCAGTCTCCTCTTGTCTTATATTGAAATCCTCTGATATTTTTGTGCTTCTCATAATTGTTTTGTTCTCTCTTCACATTCGTCACTAATAATGCAACATTGACGTCCTACGTCATCCACCAAAACGGCTTCCGCTTATGACAGATAGTGGAAGCGATAGAAAAGTGTTTATTTCATTTGAAATATGGATATGTTTCTGACAAAAACACATGGATTCGCTACAGGAGGCTTTTATTCACCCCCTGTAGCCGTGTGAGGCGTGTTCTATTATGGATCCCTGCACTTTTTTAATATGTTTTGGACTGTTGAACAGAAACACCCGCCCATTGGAATGATAGAGCTTTTAATATAACTCCGATTGGATTCATCTGAAAGAATAAAGTCATATACACCTAGGATGGCTTGAGGGTGAGTGAAACACAGGCTAATTTTCATTTTTGGGTGAACCAACCCTTTAAAGCTGCTTTTTAGCTGAACTCATGAACACTGACACTATGATTTAACTGAATTAAATCAACATTGAACTGACTTGAGCTGAATAATGACACCATTCTTCTGTTGAGCTGTGTTTTTAGCATAATTGGTGAATTTTGCAAAATCGACCCTGTTATTGAACTGAACTGAATCAACTTTGAACCGACTGGAGTTGAACAACAACACTATTTTCATTGAAATGAACCCATTTCACAATTGAAAGGTTTAATGGATGTTCTTCATCTGTCCCAATATGAAACATTCTGAAAACTGAATTGTATTCCCTTAGGAGAATAATAGAGAGTGCGTCTGTGTTTTAAAAGATATGTGTTGTAAAGGTAATCCCAGAGCTCTGCCCTTATCTGCTTACTGGAGCTGAATACAGGAGTTCTTTGGGATGGTTCCTGAGGGACAGGAGAACAGCCAAACTCGTGCTCCCGGACACCTGGGAGAAGTGGGGCCGAGTTTTATAGCTATGGACTTTAAACCTCAGTAGTACCCCCTTCAGCAGAAAAATATTACTAAAACCATTTATTTTCTCCATTAAACACACTGAAATCATGGCCGATGAGGAGTGAGTGGGAAGGAATTGGGCAATAAAAGCCAGTCTGCCAGTTTGTGTAAATCAATCCCATATTATATCAAGTACCCACTGCATAATTGGAACCATAAAATTGCCCATTTGCACAATATGCCACCTGCAACCCCTCTCTATAGGCTGCTCTGCTATTGATACAATGGCTGGACAGTGTCCACGCAACACCTCTTGCAATTTTTCTAGCGTTTGTTTGGAAGTTGTGCACATTCCATTCTGTCGGGGAATTTTGAGGGTCATACTGGCTATTAGAGTTAATGTAGGATAATTGAACCATTCGAATGAGCCGAATACAAACCAATTAAGGTGGTCAGAGCATTCCACTTAAACCACATTTTATAAAACAAAGTGTTCATCCATTCGCAGTCCATCCTTTTCCTGAACCCCAACCCTGTTGGGGTGAGCTGTGAGAGACAAGGGGGAGGGGGTTCCATCTGCTTTGCTGGCTGTCCTTTGGGATGTGGGCATACCCCAAGGGGCTGTAGCTGGGAAGGATAGAGGGAGGGGAGGATGGGAGGGAGTGAGAGAAGTTGAATAGATTGCACCCATGCACTAATCAAAGCCCATATTTAGTATGCCCAAACACAATAGGCAGATTTTGCCCATTCCTTCTTCTAGCTTCACCAACAAACACAATCATTAGATTCATAAAAACAACTGCAACTGGCGTTTCAGAACTGATGACATGAGTGCGCAGATTTGCAGAGATTCATTTCAGCAAATTAAAAGATTTCTGAGTATTTGGCAGGGGGCCACAGATTGTGTGTGATCAGGTGCATGTAGCCCACAAGTGGAATAGTCTGATTCCCAAAGTGGTTTACGGCAATATGACAAACAAAAAGGTGATAAGTTGTCTGAGTTCATTGTTATAAAATGAAATATCGTTCTCTAAAATATTAACACAAATAAAATAAAAATAATTCTGAATATTCCCAGATGCAGGTCTTTTCCCACAGCTTCAAGAGAAAATAAAATATGCATTGGTGCAATGCCAATGAGACAATGTTTAAATCAGCCCAATGTATTGGTTTTTGAAGTAGGTTTCCACTTATACAGACGTTTTGATGCAGAAAAACAGATGCCAGCTGGAAAACACTACAGTTTCTGATTAAATGAGACGAGAAGTGATTGTTTGTTTGCTGCACGTAAGACAGAGAGACAAAATAAAAGGAATCAAGTTGCATCAGGTTTCATGGTTTCTCGTCAGCTCGGACTTGTTGAAAGATGCCTGGATCTGAAAGCCACGGGTCCGTGTGGGTACCCCTGCGTTAAGCATCCCATTGATTGAACTGCTCCTCCAGGGCAAAAGCAACTTCAGTGCTTTAGTTAACACCCCTCCAGCAAACTGCAGGGCTTTCCGATTGGCTGTCTGCCTCTAAGCTGCCTATCTTCTAGGCTTATTGTTTTGCGAGCCCTACACAGTCAATATTAAGCTTGGATAATGTGATATAGAGGCAGCTGGAGGAGCCGCAGATATTACCATGACACTACAGAGAAAGGGGTGTAATGCCATTAAAAATAAATCAGGTGGTTTGATGATTTGGCATGGTCCGGAGATTCTGTGAAACATTAGGTGGGGCAGTTGCTATAATTCTATTACACATTCTGGGGGAACCTCTGAGGAACAATTGATTCCCTTTCCCTAGTTCAGCATAATTCAATTTCTTTTCATCAAAGGCTTGAAAAGAGTAAGGCAAAACAGAAAGTTTACTTTTCCAATTGGAAAAATCAGCACCCAGAATGATCAATTCTGCGCTTGTGTAAAAAAAAGAAAGAAAAGCAGATGTTCTGGAGACCTTTCACCTAAAGTTGGTAAAATGACTCTGATGTCATACTACAGAAACATTTGTTTAAGTCGAATTGAAAATAAACACAACAAAAATAACTAAGCAAAAGATTTAGGACATTTCAGCATACTTGGTTGTTGCTCAGATTACAGTTCAAACAGAGATTAGGAGAAACGTGAGGCCCAAAAATTAATCTCTTTAGTCGGTTTTAAGACTTGATGTTCACTCGGCAGACTCGCTTTTGTTGTGACCTTCTTCACTGAGAAAACACGTGAGGTCAAAACTTGTTACAAAAATACTTTAAAGACATTTTGCTGCGAATTAAACATGTCTGGTGAGCATTTGTAATATCCAAAATGTGCGTTAATTAATTAATTCGGTGGGCCGTTGGTCGCGCGGCGGGGGTCCTGTGTCACCATTGTTGTGATGCTCGAGACACATAAACGGTGATTTCAAGGCCCATTGAGCGGGCGATGGATTGTACTTAAAATCTATTAAAGGGCGGGGAACATTGATTACTCCTAAAAATAAATAAATAAATAAATAAAAATACCAAGAGCGCTAAATATATCTGGACGTACTCGACGTCTTAGAAGATATGTGCTGTCAATAAAACAGATATTTTTATTATTATTATTTTTTTTATAAAATTAAAAAAAAAAACTTTGTTTACACGTTATATATGCTGGATTGTTAGTGAGTTGAAAATATGCATAATTTAGAGACATCATGACAAATATGAATGAGACAGGTTTTTTACAGGTTTACTCAGTAAATCAGTAATCATAATATTCAATTTGAATATTTCAATATTCATAGAGATTGAACCAAAATAGTCTTATTTAGTCTATGAATTATTATACATAAGCGGGTTATTTTTATTTACTCACATGTGGCATAGGTGCCATGTGGGTGAAGTTTTATAATAGTAATCTTATTTATTTCGTTTTGGCGGTCTGGTTAAGGTTTTACTTTAGGCGATACTGACATCTAGTGGTCAAACACTACTTTGCTTTTGCACTATCACACCCTATAGGTGCTGATTGGTTAGTTATACCATGCATAGAAAACTAATTCCTATTTAGTGATTTTATTGTGAACTCATGACCTAGACACCCATAAATAGTAATTCATCCCAAAAGGGCTCAACACAATTCTCTGGAAAATATCAGATTATAATAAGCATTAAGAATAGGCTTCAATGGAATGACAAACTTGTCCAATCAGAAGTGGACGTCATTATACTTTTGTAAAGCTACATTACTCTTATAATGAACTACGTAAATACTCATTATAAAAAACATTCACAACACCTCTAAATATTAAGCATGGACTTTATTGATGAGATTAGACTCATAGGCGAAATCATTTAGTTAATACCTGAGCAAAACTAAGACATCTACATATTGTGGAGAAAAAAATGATACAATTTATAATAATAATAATAATAATAATAGTAATAATAACAGAATCAGCACAGGAAACATTGAGGAAGGTTGCAATTACCAAGAGACTGAGTGTGAGAGAAATATTTTCTAGAGATGAAAGGAAGAGAATAAAAATAGAAATACCTATAAATAACCAAATAGCAGAGCTCTTCCACAAAACGCACACGGAGGTCTTGACGTGCTTTTATACTGATACTGCTGTCTGTCAGTGACACAAACCCCCTAACACCCACATATGAACACGATTCTGACCTACATATAAATACAAGCAGAGAGAGTGAAACAGATTCGGTGAGACAGCACTCCTACGCACACTCTCGTGCACTCTTACTGCATGCACATCCACTGCATGAATTCATTCTAGATTAGTCCTGCTACCTGCTTGCTTCTCCTATTCATTCCTCTCTCTTTTTCTACTATCAGAGGACACACATGCAATTAATCTGACAGAGATTTTTTTTTTGCAAAGCAGTGGACAGGGAGGAAGGACACATTTCAAGGTCTAAAGATGGCACCAAAACGAGAACCGTCAATTAAAAAGTCTCCATCAGGGGGAACCTTACCAAGGCACGGACCACCATTTCCTTGCCCTGCCACAACACCTTCACCCCCAAAATCAGCTCCTGAGTTGAAACCGCGGATGCTGCGGCCATCTGATTCCCCCTTTGACCCAAGCACATTAGAGGTAAGTGATGGTCCTGCAACAGAGCCTTTAGAATTGCTTATTCTTCATTACTATGGTAAGAGCTCTTCTATGCATCAGTAAAATAGCAATGGGAAAGGTAGCAGAATAGAATGTGGATCAAAATATGAATAACTTGATGTGGACTTATCAAGAATATTAAAAAATCATATTTTCTGTATGGCAACATTCTGACACACAGCAACACAAGTATCAGATCCAAGTTTAATATTAGCTAGTTGTGAATAAAACATCAGTGATATCTCTTTTTATGCAGCTTCTGATTACCTCAGCATTGCACATGGAAAACTGTGTCAACCCAGACCTCAAATCTTGAGAGAATACTAGAGCTATATCAGGATTGAGAAATGGGTCACTGAAGTAGCTGATCCACACAAGCTGCATTACTGTCACCTTCAGTTTTACTTAAATGTAATAAATATTTTATATTCTTTTTCGTTATATACCTTATTCTCAAATCTAGGTTGAAGAGCAAACCATTCATAATTGATCATATATTGGAGATAAGCATAAGAACAATGGGTGTATGTAAACAATGGGCTAGACAATGTATAGCCTATTATATATATACTGTATATGATGAATTGTCGTTATACATTTTATTTGTTGTTTCTATATAGAGCCAACACCTCCATGTGCTAGGAATGCAGCATTGAAATTGAAATTTACAAATGCTTAATCGCATGTTTTACAAACTAAAAATCATCAGCATTGAATTCACACGCTTTGCCAATTTTGTGCACTCAATGATTGTGTTATAGTGATCTGCGCTGGTGGTGTCTCTATGCACTTATGTCACTCTTTGTGTGTAACGAGAATACTCCACTCGTCGTAAAGAGAAGTCCGAAACATTCTCGGGAGTCGGTTCTTTCGAACAGTTCTTTTTTAAGGATCATTTTTAAAAAAGTGATTCGGCAATTCTTTACGTCATCCCGCGGTTCCGCATTCCATTTAATGTTATAACTTAATTAGTAGTATTATTATTTTATAAATTAATGCTGTAATTTCATGCATCCCAGTTCAGTGTGTTGCAGCCATGAATCAACCTAATGTCACTTAGGCTGTCGTTCAAATATTTAATTTCTGTAAGTAAATCGGTTCAGATAATTCTCTGAAAAGACTCGACTCAGAGAAATGATTCATTCACGAATCGGATATCGTCACCCTTCATAACTCAGCAGCGCCAGCCCGAGTCATTTCACACACTCCCGCCGCAACACACACCCGGAAAACAAGCCACTACAGAATATGGTAGGCATATTGATAAATGTTTGATTTAAAAATAGTTTTCAGTAGAACTTATCTAAATAACGTTAAACAATACTAAGTGTGTAGTCTGGTAACTGTATACACGCTTATTGCTAAGAATCTGTCGTTAGCCTATTTCATGCTAGCTAACAGAGTTGTACGCTTTTTAGCTCGCAAAAAAGTGACTAAACCTTTGTAAATTGTTCCTGAAATTATTTTACAGAATCACAAGAGTATGATAGCTAACTTACATGGATCACAAGATTGTGTTTTTGCCTATCGGTCACCCGGTAACACGGCTGTGAGTTAGCGCCCAGTATTAACGTTAGCTGGCCAGTTTTAGCCAAGGATAGAAAACTTGTCGAACTTTTTCGTGCGGCCTAAAATATTTATCCAGACGGATTTTATGGACCATAGATGTGTTGTTATTAGAAACCCCATCTGATTCAAAGCTTTGCTATTGTGCATCATTTCATATTCATTGAATGTCGCTCTGTCTCAAACAGTCTGACTTCAGCGAGGACCAGATTCTTGGTGAGTTTTTGTCTAACGTTAGTCCATATGCACGTTATTGTTTCTACTACTATGTATATGTTACATTTCCCTGCATTTCTTGCTAGAAAGCCTGCTTTCATCATCTCGTCCGTGTTATTCTGTTCATCTGTTCCTCTGCCCCTGCATTCCTCCTGCTTACTTTCCTTACCTTTGTATTGTTTCCCTTTGCCACTGTTGTATGTCACCTCCAGATTGAGTTTAACTTGGAGCAAATACACGGTGAGTGCTTTGACAACTATTTTGTACTGATGTGATTTAGTTTGCATGGTGTTAAGGACAACAAGCTGCTGTCTGTGTGTCTGATAGCACCATACCTGCCTCCCTCATTTGAAGGGCATTCAGTAATTAATGGAAATGAACTGCAAATGTCATAATTTGGTATGTTTTCGAAAAGTAGAAATGCATTTTTGTAGCGAAGGCCTGTCAGCTAAAGTGTTTCTTCTGTAGCATGGACAGTCATGTCTGTAAAGGGTGTGTCTTGAGTCAGGAAGTGTTGTAACTGCTAACAAAAGAGTGCAAAGTCTTGCCGTGTTAAACATCTAAATATCAGCTCTGAAACTAGAATATTGGAGTTCTAATCTGTGTTACTACCAGTCACATGAGCTTTTTTGTTTAGTATATGGCCATTTAGGTTCATCTTTGCTCTTGTTTGTTTTAAGCAAAGGAAGTTGACATAATACTGCTCACTCTCTCGTTTTCCTCTCATACCTTATATGGTTAAAGGCTCGATTTAAGGCATGCAAGGGAACAGCCACATTCCAGTGAGCAACAAAAGCATTACAGAGATGGGAGGTTTTCTTTTTCTTTTTTTTTTTCTTTTTTTGGAAGGGCCTGTCCTAACGGATAACTTTCATTTCTTTCGGTGAACTCTGGCTTTGAGTCAAAAGAATCATTTATTTATAACAGTTTAAATGCTCAATAATGGAAGATTAGGTCTGGGCTTTAGGGTTGAGTTTTAAGATGATCTAAAAACTTGTGTGTATTAATGAATAGATCTATAGATAGAGAAATAACCATATACCTACATGCATACACACACTTTTATATTATGTTATGTTTATGTTATGTTTTATATTATTTATATTTTAAATATACTGGCTGGTGCTAGTGTATGTGTGTGTGTGTGTGTATGTGTGTGTATATATATATATATATATATATATATATATATATATAATTCAGATTTTATACGTTAATGTTATTGGTAAATTTAATATGCTAATAATAATAAAATAAGTAGAATCAGGTATTTGTTGATGGTTCACTAAATAATAATAGTGTAGTTTGGTCCCAGTAAGTTTGCCAGAAGTTCTGCTTAAATGGCTATTTGGTGTGTATGAATATTTCACTAGCTTTTTAATTTGATCAAAAGGTCTCTGAGTACTGAGGTATATGATGACTTAAGGTGGATGGATAAGATTTCTGTGGTCATTTTAGCCTAGAATTTGCATTAATATTGATGGCTGGTGCAGTATTTCCCTTTGTGCTGATCCACTGGGCTCTTTAAATTAAGTCAGACTCTTTTAAGGAATGGCCTGTCATTGCATCTTTACACAGAAAGGCATAATATATCTTGTCCTGTTTTTCTTGTTGACTAAAATCAACCATCCTTCTTTGTCATCCTTGTTCATGTCAGCTTCTTTTTTTGATCATTTATGTATTTTGTCATTTCATTTTTCCTGTCCTCTGTTTGTTTACCAAGATTGTCTCAATGATTTTTGTAATGATCTGTGCAGAGTTTAAAGAAGCCTTCCTCCTGTTTGACCGGACGGGAGATGGGAAGATCACCTACAGTCAGTGTGGGGATGTGATGCGTGCACTGGGCCAAAATCCTGTCAATGCCGAGGTGCTCAAAGTCCTGGGCAACCCAAAGGCAGAAGGTAGGACAAGACACTATGGAGAATGGCTGACCTGTATACTCATTTCCTTAATATCATATATTGTCTTTATCTGTGTGTACAAAATAATATATTTGAGGGATCAACAGAACAAATTTTTACCTGCTCAGCTGGTTGTTCAAATTTGTACTTGCCCTTTCAATATTTTTACTGACTTCACAACAAAAAAAGGGGGTGTGGGGTGTTTACCAAAAAAAGCTTTATGCCATTCACATTTCTTTGTTTTATTTTCATAATGGCGTACGGTGCAAAATTTTAGATTGTTTTTTTTTTTAACACTGTTAAAACTATGCTTTCACTATTTTATCAAATGCACCAACAGGATATGTAACAAAAATGTTCAAATGCATCATAACACAACAGGAATAGTTGACAGTTTTGCTTTATTTAACTGACTATTAGCCCATTGAAGATCCATTTGAAAAGATTTGAAAAATGTATCAATACATCAAATACTCCTCAATGAATCCCCTGCAGTCAATGGGTGCCATCATAATTAGTCAAAAAAAGATGATAAAAACAACACCATAATCTGCGTGACTCCAGTCCATCGGTTAAGGTTTTTTAAAGCAAAACGCTGAACTACTGAAAAAGGTGTAAAATTGTATTTAAATGCATAAAAACATTTAGTGACAACAGCACTGTCCTGTTATATTTTAACTACGATAATTTGAGTATTTCTCTCTTCGTGTATAATATGGACAGTAATGCTATCTTGTAGGGGTGCTCTGATTTTTTAGGCTGATCACAGAAAGCAGTATCTACAGATCCGATCACCGAAACAGATCTTTTTAAAGCCTTCTTTTAATCATGTAGAATTAATTATAGTGATGATCCAATCCAAAGATTTTAGACATTTATTCAAAGTCTGAATTTCAATTTTGAAAATTAATTCCTCTCTTTGGTGACTCTTGTGAGAGGATTTATTTAGTTTATTTTTTTGAGGGGTGGAGGGGTCCCTTTATTTAAAAAAAAAAAAATATATATATATATATATATATATATCTCACCTTAATGTTTGATCATGCACTGTATTTGTTTTTTTACAGTCGTGTATTGTTGCACAATAGCTTACACAGCACAAGCCTGGTTTTGTGAGCTGTATGCGAGGTTCACACATACTCTGTTTGCAGTGCTTATGTAGTCCATGTGTGGTACAGAAGCAGCATGGACTGTGCTTTCACACAGGAATCTTCTCCTGTTTACCAGAAAAACAACATTTATCCATTATTTTGATTTTAAATCCAAACATTGATCCTTAAAATGCCTTTTCAACATTGTGATTTCTTCTTTTTACACAGTACAGTAATACAATCGTTCATCAATTATTCAGTGCTTTTTACTTTTTAATATTTAGTTTTAGATTTACATATTAAGTTGCTAAAGCAAAACATTTTAACTTCTTTTCTTAGGTTATCACAAACATTCTAAATTAAAACTTACCATTGACAGAAACAGTCAACTTTACTGTCTTTTCTTTTGCATTTAAATCTTTATTACTTACAGTCCTGCAGTTCATGAACTTTAATTAAGAACTGTAAGAACTTAAAAATTATTGCCGTTTTTATCTTAAAGTGCTCTTTTCCTTTAAACCTAGCCGGGAACCATAGCCTATGTGGTGGTGGCTGTGAAACACAGTAGACATTTATAGTGTAACTACTACATTTTTGTCAATGCATGTTCATGTTTACCGCAAACAATGCACTGTTACTTTAAAACAGCGAATGTAGCATGCAACAAAAAAATAGTCGATCTCTGCACTAATGCAGACGCACCGCACTTAAACGCACTGATTAAAACGCTTTAATCCATTAACATGAGCACAGAAAAAATCTGCACCACATATGCACTGCAAATGGAGTAATGTGAATTATGTGTGTGTGCTAAGAGTGTGCATAAGCGCACGGTCTTCAGGAAAAGGCATGAGCGTTGAATGGTTTAAATGCAGGCAAAAAGATCAAATGCAATTTATAAACTTTAGTGACGATGCGACACTGCTTCGATAGTGCAAGTGACAATTCTTGTATCGACTGCAGTATGCAGCTCGCTTATAGTGCAGACGCAATGTGATTTTATTTTTTTCAAGCCATTTGCATTTTGAGCGAGAAAGAGAGCATGCGCGAAGATTCACTCACGCTGTTTATGAAATTGTCTCAGAAACTTTTTCAAGTTACTTAATCAGTTATTTAATGAAGAAATATTAATTGTACCTCACCTACAACATTATAATTATTTTCCTCCTCGCCGGACAGAGACCGAGATGGTCCCGCTGCTTGTCATGCCAAACCTCTCACGGCAGCCGCGTCATCAGCTTGAGATCAGTTTTATGAGATCTGCCTTTTTAGAGACCGCCGATCAATCATCCCAAAACGATTATTGGCTGATTGTGATCAGTAGCTGATCAATCGGAGCACCCCTGCTATCTTGTCTGATTAAAGACTTCTTTGTTCCTCAGAAATGAACCATAAATTGCTGGACTTTGAACAGTTCCTGCCCATGCTCCAGGCCATCGCTAAGAACAAAGACCAGGGCACGTTTGAGGACTTTGTGGAGGGGCTTAGAGTATTTGACAAGGAAGGCAACGGCACCGTCATGGGTGCTGAGCTCCGCCATGTTCTCACCACACTGGGTAAGCTGGCCTGGTCTCCTGAGGAGATATTTATAGCCCACTCCTCCACATTTAGGCCAACGATTGTAGATACGGCTGAAGTGAACATTTTAAGTGCTCTTTTTGCAAAACATTTATGCATGGGTTTATTTATTCTTTTTATAGGAGAGAAGATGACCGAAGAGGAAGTAGAAACACTTCTAGCTGGACACGAAGATGCTAACGGTTGCATCAATTATGAAGGTAAACAATTGAGTTTTATTATGCATAGGTTTATCATGAGAGCACTTTCTGTTCTATGAGCCTAGTTTTTTGTCTGTAGAACGTTAAGTTAATAACAGTACATTTTAATACAAAACACACCTTTGTGCTGGGAATTGAATGGATGTATTATGTTTATGCACCACAATGGAAAAAAATGTTGTAAGCATTTTTAATTTCTTTTTGCGAGAATCGGATCTTGAAAGCATGCCGTAACTGTAACTGATCTTCCACAGCCTTCGTTCGCCACATCATGTCTGGCTGAGAGATGTCTCGGGTATACATCTACCTCCTGCCCTCAACATTTATAACACGTGAAGCAGCAATCCATCCAGGCTTTTTCTTTAATGCTCTTAGACGGACATGATTGCATAGTCTACACCTATCAACGATATATGGTCATTTAGAGTGCAGCTGTGCCTCATGTGGCGTCTAGAGCTAGAGAGTCTGGTTGGATCTAGTTTGAAGGTTTTGAAACATGGTTGGACTCTTCCCTATCTCTGCAGCAGCCTTTCCTCTGGCCCCTGGCTGCAGCATGCTCTCTGCATGTGGCCGTCCCTGCGACGGCTCTCAGAGGCAAAGGGCGACTGCACTGCTTCAGACTTGAGTGCATGTCAAGGGATGTAGCATAACCGGGTGTATCGCTTTTAAAAGCAGTCTAAGATTTCTCTTCCGATATCGGCACACTCCCTACCTGTGCTCACCAAGCAGTATGGTTGCTTTCATTATTAACTAACCAATCAATTTGCAGTGATTTGGCTGTGTTTTGCTGATCTTTCTCTCCCTTTTCCTGATGGAGGCTGATCCATAGCTCAACTCTACGGTCTCTCATTACTGAAGCTGTGCTAAAAAGCCGTTTTCCACTCTTGCCCTTTAGAGGAAAACCAAAAGGAGCTTTTTTAACATTTTCTTGAATCCTAGCCCTGGTTAAGTCTTTGAGCTGTGGTTTAGTAGGAGCTAGCCATGATCTTGCTCTCCTCGTTTCTCAACACTTATGAATGAGTACAACCGGGGAACGGCTTCCAACTACAGCAAAAGTCGCAGGCTAAACGCACTTTTTGATGGGTTGATGAGGTTGTGTTAAGAGCATTGGTCTATTTTATAAAAAAAAAAAAAACTTGTATATATTTTTTAAAATGTATTTTATTATTTATAATCATCCTTGTTTTAAAAGAATTTGGATTTTTGCAGTAGAACTTGATGCTGCGTGCTGTAGTTGGGGTCATTCCCCTTTTTGACACATTGTAAATTAACTTTATCTTATTGTTTTATTTTTCTACAGAACTCGTCCGCATGGTCATGAGCGGTTGAAGATAAAGACCCCAACTCATCTGTTTGTCTTTTCTATGTAATATTTTCTTTATATGTATTCCTATTCATTCCGTCACCTTCATTTGCTTAATGGCTCCAGTCCTTCGCTTGTGTTTGCACTCATTTGGGTATTATTATTAGAAGTGCCTTTATCTTCTTTAAGTTCCCATTTGACTCCCCAAGAGGTCCGCCTCCTGTCCTGTGGTATTCAAATCATATAGCGATATGAAAAAGATCTCTTGTGTGCCGAGTGATCTGCAATAAAACCTCTCAATAAAGCACATTAGCACAGCAGTGTGTATGCAATATCCAGTGTCTCCTCAGGCATCTCTGCTGGACTGTGCTGTAGTAGAAATGTCGTGTCTGGCCTTTTCAGAATAAGTTCCATTTATCAAATTGAGAAATTATGGATCGGAAATGCAATAACATTTTAATTAATTTGGAATATCCTCATTGTCCAATAAAGTACATTTTAAACAGAAACTATTTGTTTGTCTTTATTTCGAATTCTTCAAGAGTCTTGATTTTAGAAAGTGTAAAAAATAAATGATTGTAGTTGTGAATTGAATGAACATGAGCTTCGAGTCCAGTTGAACTTGCCTCTCTCCTGTTTGCAGATAGATGGCAGTGTTTTTACACTTGCTGAAAGCTGAACTCCCCACCCCAGTTGATTTAATTGATTGTGGTTAATTGTGAAAACCAAACTGTCTGAATTGAAATTAGAGCAAATTGCTGAACTTCTTTTGCAGTTAGACTAATGCAATTTAAATGATGCCTATTTGGTTTCAGGTCAGTGATTTAAATCAAAGGTAAATGTTGTTGGCACTAAGTGGTTTTAGTGTCTTTGAGACTAATGGGTGTCAGGTGCTTATAAGGACAAAAATCGTAGTGGGTTTTACAAACCTGTTTTTCATGCTTCTCTGATAATGTATATCTTTTTTTAATTTCAATGGAAATTTTCAGTATAAAGAAAAACTGAAATTTTACATTAATAGAACAAACATCTATTCACCTACATATGCATACCTATACATGCACATTTAATAACGTTAACTCATTATTACATATACTTTATATTACTTTTATTCAAACATTAAATTAATTAAAAGTTAACTTTTTTTTTTACGTATTCTGTTCTTTTGAACTTTCTGTTTGTCAAAGAACCCTGATAAAACATCACTGTTTCCATAAAAATATTAAGCAGTACAACTGTTTTCGATATTCATAACAATAAAAATGTTTCTTGATCACCAAAGGATCATATTTGAATGATTTCTGAAGGATCATATGGCACTGAAGATTGGAGTAATGATCATTACTCAATCATCACAGGAATACACTAGATCTTAAAATATATTAAATTGGGATTTTTATTTTTTTATTAAATCTTACAATAAAAAAATTTATATTATAAAATTTGATAAATGATGTTCGTACAGGTTTTGCGACAGTCTGTCTTTATTACTGCCTATATATCTCGGTATCTGATCACATATTTCTACTGAAAAAAGTAACTTTAAAATAACATAAGAATAATCCGAGGGTTTGTTTGGGTGTGCTGAAATACCCCATGATGCATTGTGTGCCAAGAGGAGCCCATCAACAGCTCACTGACCTTTTCACTCTGTCCGCTCGGCAGCAGTCAGAACTATTCCCCCCTCATTAGACTCTGCGAGTGAAAGCCAGAGAGCCAAGTATCATACACCAGCGGTGAATAGGTCCTCCACTAATTACTGAATTCATTTTATGTGGATGTGTGTGGATGTGCATGCAGGTCTGTTTCTGCGCGCACTTGTGCGAATGTGTCGGAGGCAAGTGAAGTGTATTGATTATTTTAATCTGCCTATTTGTGAGTCTGTGATCCTCGTGGCTCTGCATTCGACAGGGGAATCACTAATGGGCCTCAGCGCAGGCCGCCTCAGACCTCTCCCCGTCCAATTAACTTTCAACTGGAATCTGGCAAGAGAGCACGAGGAGGCTGGCCACGGACACGCTGAGATCCCCCACATATTCCCACAGGCTGCAGATTCACCAAAGCCTTAAGCCTGGAATGTCATTACCACTCGCTTTTAATTAAAGGATTCTCTCTTCGTTTTAGCCCTGACATGCACAGGTAGAATCCCAGTATTGTTCATGTCGTTGTTCTTGTTTTGCTTGTTTTTCTTTTCTTTCCTCTCTCTCTCTCCAAGACACTGGATTTTCATTAGAAATACTGTCTGGTAAACATTTTTTTTTTCTTAAATGTTTACAGTAGAGAACATGCATGACAGAAATAATTAGTACACACCTAACATGTTGCAAGGTTAGTCAGCGGTTTTGTATAGTCAGCTGTACAAATGTTTAAAAAATGAAGGAGAAATATTTGAATAATATTTATTATTGAACCATGTGAATAGGGAATGTTTTTGATGTTATCACTTTATTTGCACATGGCTTGACTTGTATAAATAATTACTTCATGCTGTATTTCTCACAAAGATTTCAACTGTTAAATACAGAATCTGTACAAAAAATATACATTTAGTTAAATTAACATGTAAAGTTAAAATTTAGTTTGCGTTTACAATGTTTAAACAGAGATTATTTTCAGATTTATCATTTAATCATTTCAAACATTTAGCCTTTTTATTATTTAGGATTTGTCCTAAAATAGCAACCTTACTGGGCTTGATGTCAAAGGAAAATATATAGAGCTTGATTTTTTTATGTATAACTGATATAATCCAATGTTAATGGATTATGTATAATTGACCACAGTGTTCCTTCTGTTAAATGCAATGTTGCTCTTTTATACCAATAATAATAATAATAATAATAATAATAATAATAATAATTTATTAGAATTTGAAATCTACTCACCTTCTTTCTCTTAAAGTGAAAATAAATAAATCTCACTGTGTAAATAATTCTGTAATATAATGCTTAGGATATTAAATGTGTACTTTCTTGTCAAAAGTGGGAAATGTTTTCTCTGATTTCAAGCCATCTAACATGCAAAGTTTTGTATAGTCAGCTGAACAATAGTTACATAAAAATGAGGCAGAGATATTGGAATATTATTTATTATTGAATTATGAATAGGGAATTTTTATTTTTGATGTTTTGACATGTTATTTGTGTATTTGTTTCAGTGTATTTCCACATGGCTTGACTTCAAACAACAACTCTTTCCTGTTGTATTTCTTAGGAAAAAATGTATTAATACTGGTTATGAATCTGTACTAAAAGTCCAGAATTAAAAATAAAATAATTAAATAAAAAGGTTAGGGACAAAAAGGAAAATCTGATTTATGCAAACTTTACGTGTTTTGATTTCATGAGTTTTAAAATGTAAACATTATATGGAGCTTGATTTATACATTTGTAACTTTCATATTCTAAGATATTCTAAAATATAATACATACAAACTTATTGATCACTGTAAAAATGTATTGTCCAGCATGTTGCTTTTCCTAAATTTGCTGTCAAAATGTTACATTTAAAACATATTCTCTTTTAATGGCAAAAAAATAAAAATATATTATTTATATATATATATATATATATATATATATATATATATATATATATATATATATATATATATATATATATATATGTGATATGAAATGTACTTCCTTGTCAAGAGTGTAATATTTTCCTATTGATTTCAAAGTTTTACATTGTAATATTGTTTATTATACTTACACAAGGGAACAACATAATCACTTTTAAAAAGTAGTAATAATTTCATTTATTTGTGTGATTACTGGTTTAACTGTGAATACTGAAGAGTCACATCAGCCTAAATCAATATATTAATGTTCCGGTCTGGCCCAGATTATTTAGACAGATTGGAAATCGATCTGTTTGGTTGTAGTATACCATTGTGTGTGCAATTACACTCCTTCCAATTCCACAAAGACAACGAAAGCAGTCACCTTAAGTCAAATGAATTGAACAAGAGGACTTCGATTAATCACTAGCCCTGCAACATGTGCGCATGCATATATACGATCCCGTATCGTGCGACGGCTGCGTCTAGTGAGTGAAAAGTATATTTACACACCGATTTTCTTTCAAGTCCAGCCATGTGTAAATGCAGCTCAGTTCACCATAAAACATGTTGACTAGTGAGTCTGAATCTCTGGTTTTGATTGACACACAAAATGGAGACAAATACACTTACAAGTACACATGAAAACACATGTGCCACCGTCCAGGATAGATATAGACATATATTTATATGCATTTTAATTTAAGTTTGGGAGTAGTGTACACAATGTGTAAGATAGTTATAATTTACACAAATACAAACAGAAATCCTCTTGTTTTATGAAAGGAATTGGTTGCCGTTCTGTCTGAGAAGCCCTTATGCTCCGTATAAACCACGTCCGTTTCTTTCAAGCCTGTTCGGTGTGTGTACGATACTGTATGAGTGTGTGTGTTCATACACAGTACATCTGAGTGTGTAGAGCAGGTCAGTCAGCATAGATGAGGAAGCCAGAGAACGTGCTGTATTTGTTGGTGTTTCCTCCGTGGACTTTCCCTCCGTCCAGCTGCACACAGACCTCATCTCCCACGTCTAAATGCAGGATCACACTGTTGGAAGCGTAGTCATAATTCTGATCAGCGTCCTGGGCGATAGCGCTGGCCCTCACCTGTCGCACGCGGGAGAAATGAAGCCACGGTTAGATGAAGGACACACAGGCAGCAGATCGCCACAGTTCACAGATTAGATTCTCAATATTCCAGCATACTCGACTGATACTGAAATGTACATGATGTATTCATAATCATTTAGTAATAATCATTAGACCAAACAGCAAAACTAAACTAAAGCACAATAACATAAAGTGTGACACTGCAATAGCCACTCTTATAATTGGAATCACTTAAATATATAAATACATATTCAAGAAACAAGATCTGAACATTGCAATGAGAACAAATATAATAGATATCATGTTAAAACTGATCATTTTGTTCATTTGATATGACATGCAACAACTTCAGGCTGTGGAATTTATTATAAATGAGCATAGACTGCATTCAGTGACTTTTTCATTATCATATATGAAAGAAAACATGCATAGGTATAATTTTTGCTTTGTTTTTAAATGTGTTAAAATGAATACAAATATTAAATTTTTTTCATATTAATTAAAATTTATCAATTACACAAATAATGAATTATAATTTATTTCATTATCATTTTATGATTCTTTTCATTTGAAGGAGAAAAAAAATTCCAAAAACCTCTTAAAGCATTTCATTTTATTAAACTAGAACAAATAATCATGTTATGAACTAATGTTATGAAATAATGAATAATAATTAAACGTTGTTTTTTTTCCGTATTATTCAAATAATAATAAACATAATAATAATTACAATTGGAAATTCAATTAATAGACACAAATAATGAATTGTAACTGATTTCACAATCTTTTTATAGTTCCAGGTGCTTGCTTTAAAAAAAACGCACACAAACCACTATAACTCCATTCCCAGCTTATATAACATGCATAAAATATAATAAATGTATCAATAAATTTTTTTTTTTCAAATGAAATGAATATGCAAAAATAATGAATTGTAATTGATTTTATAGTTTTTCCAGTTCCTATGAAGTGAACACTTCTGTAATACATTTTATAAAGATTAATTATTAGATTAAATAATTAATATGAATTCTATATTAATAATGATATAAATTATTTATATTAATCAATATTAATAGTAATAATACCGCACTAGCCATATCTCAGCATACAGATGCTCTCTTGACATGAAAGAGGCCTTGTTTTATCATCATTATTAAATGATACTCTGACAAGAGTTGGCCGGGTTGAATGGACGGGGCTGCAGATAACCTGCTGACCCTCATCTCAATTAAGAAAACAGACACATTATCTCCTATTTATCTACAATACTGTATTGTGTAGCTAGATCTACATGGGTGATGCTAAAACTGTACTATACCCCTTCCTTTATTGACCTGTTGAATTGAATCACAAGCGCACGTATCACACAAACCGCAACGAGACTGTTTACTGGAGAGACGAACTCATTTAAATTCTGCTTGAGAGATCAGCTGTATTGACTCCCAGCAGTGGATCTGAAACTTGTTTGTTAACATTTTAAATTGAGAATAGTCATGTGGCCAGACAGACGTACAGTCCTGCAATTAAAATAAATGCTAAAACAGACACAGATACACCGTATTATAGTTCTGTATCCTTGCAATGTGATTTAGACATCATTTCTTAGTATCCGATCTACACTCAAGAAAAAAACAGGTAATGTTTTAGTAGACAGGTGTCAGATGACAGACAGTGATTGTCAGGCATTTTGCTCGGCCGTGTTATAGCCACTCAATCTCTGTCAGGTTTCCTAAACATATGGAGTGAGTCTACCGTAGGAAAAAAATGCAGTGATATGCATGGTGTCAGTAAACATGCTTATACAACATGCTATCACTCACTCAAATGCCTTTTGTTTTAACGGGTGTTTTATTCCCTTGAGAAACACCCATACCCACAGCCCACATAAAACACACTGACCCCAGACAGAGATAAACTCCTTCCCATATCCATAATCTAATAACCCCACTCCATTACCATCACGATACTGTCAACATCCGCACAATGTCCTGAGCCGAGACTAGTGCCATTTAGATGCTTTATTGAATACCAATCGGTATAATGATGTTAGGGAGGTTTAAAACGCAGCACTGCCGGACAAATATATCAGTTTGAAATTGATTTTGCATAGCTGTGATAGATATTTGTCATTTGCAATTTGAAAAGATACACGAGCTGTGTAGAGACATGTAGCTTAAATATTGATGAGCAGTGATCAACCAATATTGCATTTACATCAGTTATTTTGTGTTTAATAATTGATATGTAGAACTGATTTTTAGGCAATTTATTTTGTCTTATAACAATAAAAGGCAATAACATTCACTGTGAATATCATTAATAACAATAGTAAAAATACTCATATTGAAGGTTTTAATAATAATTATAATAATAGTAATTTGTATAAATATTAACCATATTAAATATATTAATAAAATCATATAGTAATAATAACAATAGTACAATTATGTTTATATTTAAATTTTTAATTTCATTCATCTGTGCATCTACTAGATCTGTAATTTTATTAAACGCTTATTAAGATATTGTGTGAATATAATTATAAAAATTGATCATGGAAAACTCTAATATGGGTAAATGTTTAAATGTGTTAAAAATCATATTACTCCACCTGAAGATATTCGTTGTGTTGATGTGTGACGTGAACAGCGTTTTTGCCTTATCTCTGTGCAGCCTGCATCAAACAGTTGTGTTGGGTTGCCAGTCCCTTGAGAAATCCCTTTTCCAACTATTATCTCACATAAAAAAAGACTACGGAGACAACTTCACAGTATCTCACATCCAAATCTCACAGCCACACTCTGTGATACAGTAATCCACACAGAGGGCAGGTCAATAATCTAAATATTGAGTGTGTGAACACCATTGGTATGTGTGACTGAATACAAATCACTGCAACAGTGATGTTTTCTTTATAGTACGAATCATGTATGTCATACTTGAATTCGTTTTTACTGCAGTGCCACAATGACTTAAGGAAACTGAAATATCATCAAGATCAAAAAAGACCGTAAATTTGAGCGGGTCAATATGGCATGCACATCATTTCACGTCTGACAGTGACGGCCTGGCCTCCTCTCCCTATCGACGCACAGTGTATGTCATTCTCCTCATTATTTTGGCTAAATGGGTAAAGGGCCAGTCTCTCCCTCCGGCATACCCCCGTGTTCGATACGACAACGCGAGCGGTCACTTTAATTAGCAGACATCCGGCGAAGACCATTTAAGACCTTTCTTCGCTTCCATTGATTCTCATCTTGTATTTTTGGGATCAGTTACACCGAATCTGAGCGCCCGAGGTTTAGACATGTCCCGCAAAGCGCGCTTGTTAGTTGCTTCCCGGCATTTATCAAATATAAGTGATATGAAAGCTTGTCTTGGAGGGAGAGGGAGAGGGGCATTTTAGGATTACTGTTGACTGCACTGGAGATGGATATTGACATGGGAGCCGACTACTTGTGAAACGCCACGCTGACTTGAGCAGGGACCCTCGGGTCTGCTGGGGGCTTGTTCTGCCAGGCCTTTTCATTACAGGGAGGAGAAGGATGGAGGGGGGCGGTGTTTTAGACATAACCAGAGCAGAGGAGAAAGACAAGGGTTGAAGGAGAAAGTAGGAGGGGGAGGTTCGGGTAACAGACTGATCAAGCAAGGCTATTTTGTGGGATGCAAGGGTATATGAAGTCTTGTTTTTATCAGCGGTGCCGTGCTCCAGCAGTAATAAAACTGACAGGATTCATTCTCCGTGATATACAGACCTCTTAGAGCGGAGACAATGGAAAACTAGCTCTTAAACTTACCTAAGGGACCGGGCACACACGAGGGGAGGGAAAAGACTAAAGCAAAAAAAAAAAAAAAAACGTTTGAACATTTATTGAATAGCTCAGTTTTGCCTCAAAGGGAGAATAAAATTTGTTGCGCTTCTTAAGAGAATTATGCTTAATTGGCATACTGTATGAGCGTGACATTGCATACTAATGGTGCAAGTGTGCACTATAACACTGGTTACAGGCTCGGTGAACATCGCTGTATGGATATAATCCACTGGTTAAAGGGTTCGTTCACCTTCAATTCTTTTAAAAAACTTGTTATTTAAAACCTGTATAACATGAAAGAAGATGCAATTGGTAAATTGGTCCCCATTGACATACACGTGTGAATTTACACAATGTCAGAATAGTCATTTTTAGGTGAACCACCCCATTATCAACTGACCCCGTGTAAAAATTAATAAGGGTGTCACCTATGCATTCCATTTGACAAATTTTTAATCAGTTTATACCATTTCCCTTAAAACTATTTGGCAATTAGAGGCCGTGCAATTAGGGATCACCACAATTAGAGACGACCAAAGACACTCATTATATTTCTACTGGACTATGTACATGTCACTCCCCGGGGAGACATTTATTAGAGCAGGTACTGGTCATTAACAGACAGGCGATGGCATTTTTAACACTAGCGTGTGAAAGAGCTCGACCTTTTGGAGGTCTATTAAAAGAGCGTGTGACAGGTGAAAAAGGAGAAAAAGAAATGGTGGAACGATTAAGCAACAGAGCGGACAGAGTGTAGATTAGTCTACTCTGAACAGAGGTTTAGACTGAGGGTTTGGGAACCTGCATGAGGGACCATAAATTAAAAGATTAACAGCACACCGTACGTTAATGATGAGGAAGCATGTAGATGCTAAATCAGAGAGGACATACGACCCTGGCGTCATATTTTGACTAACATTAGCATTAAGGCAAACAAACCATTATTCAACAAGCACAATAAAACGCCACCAATAATGCTAGAAGCATCAGATCCTTTTAACAAATCTCTCCATATGTTTATAGATGCTGTTATTCCATCAGACGGTTATCTAACTTACACGGCATAAAAATTAGATGCTATTATTAAAAGGTGCGATTCTAGTATGAGATTTCCCATATGCTGTGATATAGTAGCTAAATGTACAATGATGACATTTCATTAAGAATCTCCTTCATTGGGAAATACACCAAATTGATGACAAGAAAAATGAAGATGACCTCATTAAATATCGAAGAAGGCACTATTATGATCACAGCACTAATCCTTTCCATCTCTTACTCAACAAAAGAATTTTTGTAACAAAAAATTGCATATTCAACTACTATGATATATTTAAGAACAAATAAACAAAAACGTACTAGTCCAAAACTAAAAGCCAGTGAAATATGAGTCACTCTTTAATTGGTGGTCTGTTTTAAAAACTTTGAAAAATGTACCTTCTTTGAACTACATTTTATCATCCATGTTAAAAACCACATATCCTGGAATAAACAATCAATAAACATTTTAGGTGGGTTTAACATGGTGGTGTGGAAAAACAAAACATAGCCTATAAGGAAGCAGACAATTAATTTTATATTAATACAGAAAACAAAAAGAAATGGTTTGTTTTCTGAATTAAAATTTTCATCATAAACCATTTAACATTGTTTGGAAGCCTCAATTTTACTCAAAAATTATATTACAAATAATATGTGTTAATATTAACGGGAAGTTAAAGAATCTGTGTGACAAACCCAAAATAGAGAAGTCAAATTTTCACTTAAAAAAATAAAAAATAGGACAAAAGTAATTAAAGAAGCATGGTGAAAATTTTATATACTCTATTATTTTAATGTTTTTCCTGTAAAATCAAGAAAACTACATGTAATTGAATTTTCATCCTATAAGAAAAGATATATTCACCTACATCATTTCCATTTCGGGAGGTACCAAAGGGCGCTAACTCACAGACCATTCAACAGTGACACTCATGGGACACTTTAGCCTCACACGTCTTAGGTCTAAGAATGAGCATACCATCACAACCACACCAGTCGGTATCAAGAGACCAGCTTTCACTAGCTGTCAAAACCACCATACAGACAATGATCAGCCAGATGGTCACACGGGCCAGCAACCAGGTACAGCAACACACATGCCACACTCTAGAGGATACCTGAGATCCTTTTTTCTCTTAATTAGCACCCAAACATTCACAGCCAGTCATAATTAGCAAACAAATGCTAATGTCAGGATATAGTCTTTTCATCTTTAAGACGCCTTGTTAACTTGTCAAACCATGACATGTTTAGTGCGTCTCCATCTGTATGTGGCTCTGTATTCACTTTTGTCCGTGTGTATAAGCCTCCCAGAAGTCTTGACTCTCTGCCCACTGTCTGCAGCTTTCTATTAAGCCATCTATCTTCCTTTCCTCCCCTGATCTTTCTGTCAACCAGCCTGGGTGATTTTGCCATACTCTTAACTGTCATGGCTACCCTTGCGTCCTTCTCTAAGCCTGAGACCACAATTCACTTGTGCACTTGAGCTTGTGGGCCGCCCACTGGGGTGCCATATTGAACATGGCCTCCAGAATGAAGATGCGAGATTACTGTGTCAAAACGTGTTTTCAAGATGAAGGATAAAATGTAGGATATATTTCACTGCTTATTTTTTTTCTAGTTTGGTGTTGTTCCTTTACAGTTTCTCCTGTAAAATTACATATTTGTGAGTGTTTCTTCAATGATAATCACTCTTGTTAATGTGAGCATTGAATTGAATTCCTTTTAAAATACTCTAAACATTCAAAAATATAAATATTAAAATGATTCATAATTACTATTTCAAGCTTAGTTTGGGTCATAGGTCTAAAAACCTAATATTTTTTCAATACATTTTTATATTTTAATGTTGAAAACATCTGGATCTGGGCCAAGGGTAAAGCAATAAAATCTAAAGGCATTTTAGTCTTAGTTACTAATAATAAAGATTATGATTATTATTTTTTTGTTGTTGTTCTGGAAAAAAAAAAACTTTATTTTAATGACTTACAAAAATGCTTTTTTGAACTTTTCAAAAAAAGATTTGAACTCACTCCTAAGATTGATTTCTGAATGAATTAATGTTTTTTGAATCAATAAATCACTCATAATCACTTGTTACCATTTACTGGTGTAGTAATGTTTAAAAGGACAATTGTTTTTTTCATGTAGGAGTTTGATTTTGAAATTACAGTATTTTAATGAGTAATCATGAAACTCAGCTTCATAAGCTATAACAAAAACAAAATGAGAAAATTTGTTTTAATAAAAAATATGTACTTAAAAGGCTTACCTAAAACACCCTTATATCTATTTTTGTAGAATAGTCTATGTCTTGAGTAAAACTGCACAATTCTCCAGTCCAAAACCTTTGAAATTCTGTGTATTCTGTGTTTTGCAAACTGGCCTATAATATTCAATGGACATGACAGTTTGACATCATTTTTGTCAGCTTTCAAAAATAACCTTTTACAAATTAACATAAACTTCTAATCCCAACGGACCATTGTCTGCTTTCAGATGACACTTCTGAGAATTCCAGTCTCTCAGCATCTGTCAAAAAAAATCTAGCATTCTTTTCATTTTTACCTGTTCTCCATAGGTAGCTGCACAAACCTGCATCTAATGAGCTCTTTAAAATCTTAAAGGCTACAAAAATTGTGGGTTGTGTCACAAATGGACTGCTGACTGTATTTTAGGTGCATGGGGAAGTTATCATTCCATTTGCAATTTATTTGGTGTAGTGAGCAGTTAACCCACACATTCCTCTATTATATTTCAGGCCCTACAGAGGAGTGAAGCAGTGCCACCTGATGTGCCCAAAATGGACATAATTGAGCGGCCCGAAAAGATAATTAATGAGCAATCAATGAACATGCAATAGAAGGAGGCACGTACAGAGTGCAGGGGATTCAATCTAAGAGTTATGAATGATTTAACAGGGGAAGCAGACATGCATGACAATACAAAACTGTACCAGTTGGACCAATTTAATCTACTATAACTAATCACTTTTACAGGTGGTCCACTGTATTAAACCAGCAGTTTTATACAACATAACACCAGGCTTTCACAGTGAAATACAAATAAACATTTTATGGTGTGCTTGCGTAAAACAGTTCATAAAAGAATATCTTACAATTGCCTGTCAAATAAAAAAGTCCAAGTGTGTTTTGATCTACAAAGGTCATACAGTCACTTAAAAGCACTACAGATAAACCTTTTCTCATCTCACTCATTTCCTGCCTTCAGTATTTAATTAATGTCGAGGGAATAAATGGCTGAATGTGGAAACTGTTAATTTTTTTGTACATTCATTATTTAACTGGCAGTAGACCATACCATGACAGTTCTGGCTGCTGAGTCGTATAACACAATTTTAAGTGATGAGTGATGTAAATATGATGTTATTAAATTGTCAAAAACATATGGCAATGCAGCTGAGATAGTTTGGACACACAGATAAGATGTTAATGTCACAATTTTCCTTTAGTCTTCTCCTGGTCAGCCTTGCAAAACAATACACCTGTATCTAATTTGCTTCCATCATATGTAGTGTGATGATAATCAATTATAAATTTAATAGAAAGCTCATAATCCAACTATTCTGACTCCTCTAAATGAAGTCGACCTTAGTGGTGAACTGAGGCAGGGAGAAACTACTTCCTAAAATTGACTGCAGACACAATTTCTTTGTGTGGACAAATCAGGTGAAATATTCTTGAAAATACATTTTGTGTTGCAGAAGTTATTACAGCATTTTCATTTTTAGGTGAAATATCCTTGAGCCGAAGATTTAATTTCAACCACAAACAATGATAAATTCTTACCTGTCCGTTCTTCTTGAGGTCTGCCCACATACTGGTCCCATCTCCTCCTCTCATCAGGACATGGTATGTGAAGAAGTAGATACCAGGTAGAGGGCATGTGAATTTTCCAGTGCTGGGTTCATAGTAGTTGCCAACATTTGTCACCACATCATCAAACTTGAGCACATCAGTGCCTTCATGTTGCTTGCGCAGTCCTGCGTAAAACGCAATCTTAGGACTGTAGAATGACGGCACGTAACCGCCAGGCCCAGGACCCGGGGGCCCTTGTGGACCTGGCTTTCCAGGCTCACCAGGTGGTCCTCGTGGTCCAGGTGGTCCTGGGATTCCCGGAGGTCCCCGATACCCAGACTTCCCTTTCCGGTTTGGGAAGTCAGGAGGTGCGGGTGAAACAGCCGTTAGCTCCTGGCCGTGAGATGTGGTGTAGGGGTCACAAACCATCCGACAACTTCCTAGCATTTCATAATGACTTCCCGCATTGCTGGCTCCTCCTCCTTTAGTGCTGTGGACCAGTAAAGGGATGGTGACCAGGAGAATCAGAACCATGGCCACACCCACGGCCGCTCCTATGACACGCTTGCGACGGCTGAGCCTGGAGGCAGCAAGTGTTAGAAAGTCCTCCTCTCCTTTAGGTGCAATGGTGCCCGCCAGTGTGAAAGTTAGAGAAAAACTTGCACAAGTGTGAAAGCAAATGTGCGTTTGAGTACAAAAGAGATATCTATTGAGGAATGAGGCCAGTGGGGAGAAGGATAGAGGATGAATTTATGGATGAAACTTGGAGACTAAGAAGAGCATAGAGCATACAGAAAGGAGAGGGTGTGATGGGACTAGTGGTAGGACAGAGTGGAAAGCGACAGCAAGATGTGGAAGAACAAATAAGGACAGTGGTGGCTGCAACACAAAAGTGTGGCACGGAAAAGAATGAAAGATTATTACAGTAGCACAAGGTGGCTCCTGGTCACCTAATATATGGAAATACTTGCAATACAATGCAATACAGTATTTTTAAAGTGTGGGAATTTCTTTGCTAATAACAATACAAATCTTTTGATTCATCCCCTTGTTTGTTAACATTAAATAGACAAAGTGTATTCTCTAAAACAAAGAAGATGCTCTGAGGTTTTCTTTTGCATAAGTGAACAACAACTAGATGAAATCAAAAAAGTTATCTGCTTGCAAAACAAAATTCAAATGAAGTCAAACCAAACACCTGCCAGATGTGGCGAAACAATCTGTCATCCAGAGTTCCACGTTTCAAAATAAACTGATCCTGTACCATGAAATCTGTCCCACGCCCTGCATCAAAATCTGATGAGCCACAATCTATTGATCCAACAGAATATTATTATTAATTTTTCAGGAACATAAGGAAGACCCCTGTAGTCACTCTGGTAGGACTGGGAAATTCCACAGAAATTGAACTGGAGGAGAAAAAAACATGAAAAGACAATAAGGAAAATTTGTGAGGGCTATATTTTGTTTAATAATACATATATTTTATACAACATTAATTCTCATAACCTATTACCAGTTATATCCTAAAATGAACATGCTGAAAGTTTACTTTTTTATTTCTCGTAAAATCCAAAATGTATCCAAAACATTTGTAATTTTATATATATATATATATATATCATAATGATCACTTAATTCCAGAGGCCACAACTAGCGTTTTTAAATATGCACAAATAAACAAATAATTAAAAGAATACCATATAGATAGATAGATAGATAGATAGATAGATAGATAGATAGATAGATAGATAGATAGATAGATAGATAGATAGATAGATAGATATATGTATGTATGGTATGGTATGACACAAGTGCGCAACTTCGAGTAAGCTTCACTAAAAAGGCATTGAATAGACACTTACCTTCACTTCTGTGTTTATTGAAGATGAAAAATCGTCTGTTGTCTGTCCTTACATTTGCCGAGTTCCGGAATAAATTAAAGGTGAATTCATATGCATCTTCAGCAGGCGAAAACTCCTCTCTTTACTTCAGCAACAGACTGAATAGCAGAATAACGCTTTAAATGCTTTTCAAATGAGGTGAGTTAATTTAAATGAGTTGCGACTGTCACTTCTGACCTTATTTATTCCTCAGACCGTTACTGATTGCACGCGTGAGTGAAACTTCCGCTTTTGTCGTTCGTTTTGTCGAGAGAAATAATAAAACAGCAACAGCGCTGGACTTCTGACTCCGACACCTGTGAGATTTTCACACTCCACACACACACACACACACACACACACACACACACACACACTGTCCCCTCATTCCTCCATCCGGTCGACTCCTCCCTCTCTCCATCCATCCCGTCTCATCCTCGCTCCTCGCACTGGCTCTGTCTCAAACAGCACTGAGCTGCCTACCTAGAACACGCGCGCGATGCCAAAAGACGCCGTCTGACTCGGCAGCACACTTGGTTTTTAGACACAGACGCTGTTTTTCCAACTTAATCATCATTTAATGGGGAAAGTGGTGTAAATGTTAATCGTTTATCATGTCAACAGCCTGTTGACTAATGCTTTTAAAAACAAGGCATTCTATTAAATAAATAAATAAATAATACATAAAAAAAAAAAAAAAACTCTCTGGACTACAGAAAAAAATGACTGGGTGAAGCATCTCTATCTAATGATGGATCGCTGTGATTTTTCAAGGCCATTGTGTGTGTGGCTAAGTTTTCCTAGCTTTCAGAGCTCATTAGTGAAGGATACCATTGTTCTCTCACTTACTCACTCTATCTATCTATCTATCTATCTATCTATCTATCTATCTATCTATCTATCTATCTATCTATCTATCTATCTATCTATCTATCTATCTATCTATCTATCTATCTATCTATCTATCTATCTACAAACTAACAGATATATTGTATAGAACTAGTTGACAAATAGGCCTGTTATGATGAATTTAAATAAATATCAATACAACATTAAAACTGACTCATCGCCGATATAAAATATGTTACATTAACACTTTCAGACAGAGTTTGCATAGCATCACCTTGCAGTCATTTTGAAGGCTAACGCCACCAGTGTTTAAATATTAGGTCTGCTAGCAGATCCATTGAGAATGCAGTGTAACTCAACCAGTCTGCCCCCCTGTCAGACTTAATCACACATCTGCATTTTTAAAGTTTAATGGTCAATGTAGTAGTGTGGGGGAATACATATTGACAGCTTTTTTTTTCTCCATCGGCCACCCCTTTCTGCACCTTTTTCTGCAATATGACCAGTGCCAGAAGATAGAAGAACGAAAGAAGTGGACAGAGAAAAGAACAGTCTGGAGAGAAAGCTGGAGAAGATGCTCCTCAAGTAAGAAGTATATGTGTGTTACAGTGTTGAGTTAAACACTATGTCACTCCCACCTTGTGTGTCAGTCAGTCTCTTACATTAGAAATACACACACACACACACACACACACACACACACACATTGTGCGAGTTTAACTGCAACGGGTGTATAATCATTGCCAGGAGACATAGGCAATATAGTGAGAATTGGATTTTTAGTGGCTGTTAAAATATTACTGAGATGATTAATATTAAAAAATGCACATGTCTCTGAGCTGTCTTTTATTCACTCTTCTTTTTTCAGGTCTCGTTTCACCATTCTGTCCCCCTTTTCTCTTTCTCTTGTCATGTAAGGGAGAGCGGGGTAAGTTGTATCAATACTGTTTTCAGTGGAGAAGCTTTTAAGATGCTTAGATAGGCACAGTCTTTTCTCAAAGCATATGGCACAGTTTACCCAACAGCTACTATTTTGGTCAAAAATCTTCATTAAAATCAACTACCATCTTTAGTCTTTTTTTTTTATTCTTTTTTTTGTCATGCACTAAGCTAGTCTTGAGAAATGTTGCATCTGACTCATTTTTAGCCTTTAGGTGATGTACTTTTTCCTGCCATGAGGATGACTCAAGAAACTGTTGATAATTGTTTCACATCATGCTTCTGTAGATCTCTGTTTGGCTGTTTTTGACTGTTGCTTGATGTACAACGTTTGAGAGCTGTATTGAATGGTACTGGAGAAGCAGCGTCTGGTTTTCTTGGAACAAAACATAGTTCTATTCTAACCATACAGTGCTGTGGAAATATTGTGTGTGTCGGCTCAACCAGGGTGGTATGGCACTATAGATAGACAGCTTGATCCAGTGGATGTTCACCTTCAAGGTCTCACTTTATTTTCAGTCTGCAAGAAATTCATGTCACAGGTTAACCATGTAGTGCATTATGCAATGATAAATATAAGTCATTGTGAAATATAAGTTTACATTTGTGAGGTGTAAAGCCAGAATTGCTTTAAAAACATCTCTGGTCAAATGGAAGATGGAGCACATTGCATTGTGGGATACATAATGTAAGTGTATGTACACTATGTACAGTTTGGAAAATTTAGTAAATATTCCATGCATGCATAAAATTTGCTTTGTGTGCACAGTATCCATATTATATACAGACCTAGTAAGTGCATTCTGTTGGTATATACTTTTTAAAATAAATAACTTCATTGTCTGTTTTTAAACACTGAATTGATGGTTAATTACAAGAAAACCACAAGTGTTCTATGAACACATACATACTCACTAATCATTAGCAGACACAAGATCCCACAAGAGTCTCTGTGAAACTTACTGAAACATGTATTCTGTGCATAGATCCACACACGTGACACTGACACTGAGTAAGTGTGGAGAATGATTTATACGCCTTTATTTATAAGTTACATTTTGGATAACAAGATTACCACTGGGCAGTAAAAAGGAAATTAGGACATGAATTAACACTCAGTTAAACAGGAAATATTGATAAAGTCTCCCAAATGGTCAAAGGAGAGGTGACCTGACCTTTGCCCCGGAGGAAAAGAATGGATCTAAAATCTAACAGCCTATCAGTGCCTTTGAGGGTTATGGTGTTGGAAAAAGATTAATAAAACATTGCAAGGTGCTGAAACAAATGCCTTCCGGACTTTCACATTGTTTCAGGAACAAGGAAATTGATTCACTTTGGCATTCATACAGTACAGTGAATGGGCATGAAAGGATGTTATTACCAGATGCATGGTTCATGTCATGGAGAGTTTGCTTTTTGTATGCAAATGTGCGGGGAGGGGGAGACAAATAAATGTCAGGTAAATATCTGTAAGTAAGAAAGAGAGAGAAGGGGTTAAAGGTCAGTGAGAGTGTCAGTATATATGTCCATATATGTACTGCAAAAAAAGAAAGAACGTATCATTGCCTTATTTTATATAAGTACAAAAATAATAATTATTGAAACTATCAATGTAACATTTCTAAAGAATTAAAGGATCAAATATTCAAGATATATTAGTGAACTAAAAAAGGAATTCTGAATGTATTTTGCAGCTGTGCTTCTAATGTAAACTTAAAATCTCAATATCAATCTCAATGTCTCAATATAAAATAAATAAATAAAATAATATTCAAGATATATTCTCTAAATCATTCTGATATGTAATACAATTTTGCTTATAATTGAATTTAAAATGATCTAAATAAAAACATTTCTAAAGACGTTATGATAATTAGATAAAATGCAGTTTTGCTTCAAAACTTGTAAAATCTAGTCTTTGTGTTTAGATATTTCACTGCGAAATGAGAAAAATAACTTTTGCAGTGTATGTGTTTTCGATAGAGAAGGCGAAATGTTATAGGTAGGTGAGTCTGTGTGTGTGTGTGTGTGTTTCTGTTGTGTTGTTCCATTAGACTCTGATCATGGTGCCTGATGCAGAGTGACAGTGTGTAGATTGAGTTGCACAGCCACTCTAATTCTCTCCATTAATAAGCATCGTTCCACACTGCCGTCCTGGACCACATTTATTAATCACAATTTGTCATCTGCCTTGCGCTCCACCCATTTTGTGTCTTTCTTACCCCCTTCTCTCTCTCTCTTTCTCCTTCCATTTTGTACCGTCCTCTCTCTGTCCACTTATCCCTTGCTTTTCCTCTCTCAAACAGAGAGACATGGTCAAGCATGCTGAAAGTCTGCAGTGGCATGACTTGCTCTCTTGTTAAGTCCACATTCATCTTCTTAGAGGACTCATAGACTAATCGCTCAAATGTTATTGCTGCTTGTTATTTATTTGCAAAAGTCATCATTCGAATCTGAGATTGATCTAAAGGCCATGATGAATATATACAAACTTTCTTGTATCTTCAAAAGGCTATTTCTTTATCTTAAATGGATATATAGCACAAGAGCCATCTCTCAACTACAGTATACAGCAGCTTGAACACAAATAACAGCATCTTACTTACATTTCACCCTGTACAAACTGCCGATCGGTTTTATTGGCTCAGAGGATTAACTAATTGGACTTGGTCTCATTACCCTGACACTCTGAATTCGAAGACTTGTCTCAAAGGTAATCAATCCATATATACATGGGCAAATATCTGTCAGGCTGCATAAACCCAAGCCTGAGGAAAGAGTAAAATATCAGCTCTATCTACAACACAAAAGCCTGACAGAAAACAGTTACAAATTATTGGAGCATTTAAGGGGGTTCTAACCTCTCAAATCAAAGCTCTAACCCCAGCAAAACAAACTGTTGAGGGGATGTTATGAAGTATGAGTCCAGTTTGATGCTATTTTACACAAGGAACATTTCAAATGATAATAAAAAATAATAATTTTCACCTCCTGCCAAATTGACCTTTGCAAATAGTAATTGTGATTAAGGAGGTAACCATAGCAACAGTAGAGCACTTGAACACTTTCTGTTGTCAGTATTATATTGGTAAAATATTTATAATTCATTACTTAACTTATTAAAGACAGTACAGCCTATAACCAAAATCAACCAATTAGGGATGTGCATTTCCATAACTGAGTCCAATGTGATATGCATCTCTATGCATAGCCAATGATATGATGATCATATATACATTTAACATATATATGAAGCAGCTAGCGATATCGTGCAAAACAATTAACTCTATGTTTTGCCATTTCGATTCCATTCAGCTCAATGCAATATGATGCAATGGGAAAAATATGATGTTATGCAGTACAACATTGTTCAGATAGTTCGCTTTTATATCTTTGACTCAGACAGACAGCAAATCATGAATTGACTTAAGTGCTTTCTGGCTTCTAAGGCCTCAGTCTTCGAAGTGTAATGAGAGAACGTGCTTGAGAAACAGTTTAGAGAGAAGAAATCAATCTACATATAAAATATTATTCCAATTATTGGTCACTTTCTAAATTATAAAATAATAGCGCATCTGCTTATAATTAAATATAAATCAACCAGTTTTTACCGATGCAAATATGTTAGAAACGATACATCACGATACAAATGCTAACACGATACAAATGCTAACTGTAGCCTATGTAATTGCCATTGAGGACAGATATCTTTTGCCAGATATTGTAGCACTTCTTGAACAGGGCCAGCATATGTAGACGAAGATGTTTTACCAGAATAATCATTATTAAAAGCTGTTATTTGCATGTTTAATAGCTGTTCGTCCTAAGCAGTGTCAGATCCACAGGAAAGATGCCTTTAAATGATTTTGGTGTTAATCTCACGAGGCCGTTCTCATTGGCAGGCCTCGCATAGTGCGTTAGTTGAATGGGGGTGCTGTCATTACAGTACCCTGCCCTGCGTCTTCCCGCAGAGGCCTTGTGCTGTTTTTCTTAAGCAGCACCAGTTTTCGAAGGGGAAAATCAAGCCGATTTTCATGTGCAAATGTCAGTCAGTCAGCTCCCAGCAATCACAGCCTCGACTCCTCCCGAGGCCCCGCGCGAAACGACGGCTGAATAATTTAGCAGCTCAGTGTCACTGCGCTCAGGGGTCACAACCTTCTAAAGTGATGACAGAGAGCGCTCCCCAAATCCCTCCCATTCACTTCCATTACCACTTATTTACAGCCCTCGAATCCAGCCAGACAAAGCCCAAAGCCTCATGGGGGATGGAAATCAGTCGCACAGTCCAAACAGTGTCATAACACATAAAAAAATAAATACACAACAACATTTTCACAAAGAATCCCTCTGGAGGCCTGCGCACGTCTGTCCGTGTTTCACAAACACACACAGATTTGCAATAGACCCAGGCTCACCTCTTCACAGAACAAAAGGAGAGTTTTTGACAATGAGATGAACTTTGCCTTAATTGCAGTTAAAAATGATAAAAAGAGCAGATAAAACAGATTTGATATAATCATGGTGGGTAGGTTTGAGAGAGAAGAGATGGAGAAGGGAGACGAGGGGAAGGATTGATTTCTTCAGTGCTGCAGACGCATTCTACCTTTCTATCAGTCACATTGAGACATTGTGTCATTCTGCGTGAGGGCTCATCTTTCTTCTCAGCTCCAGATGTGACAGGAACATGACAAGGGTGTGTAGTCTGTTGGTGAGACAAACACACACACACACAAACACACACACACACGCACATTCTTCTGAGGAAATGCTGAAACCTGAGAAACCTTCTACAATAATATTGTATTTCTTAATAGTAAGAGAAAATATGTTGTGCAAATTTGTAAAACAATTACATCATCTACTGAAAAAGCTCCTAAATGATGATAATTCAAATCACATTAAATCACTTCAGTGCTATTTTAGTATCACTTATTTTATTGTAACATTTATTAATATTTTTGAGATAGCTTTTTGTATATTTGTATTTTTTTTTTTTTTGTCATTTTGTTATGTTCGTTTTTTATTTATATTAGGTTTTAATATTTGTATTTCGCATTAATTTATTTTGATTTCAGTTTTAGTTTTAGTAATTTTCACCTTTTGATTTATTTAAATTCATTTATGTTTAAGTTTCTCATCTAATAGCCTGTATTTTATTTTATTTTGGCTTCATTTCAGTTAACAAAAACTAGTTTTAATACTTTTTGTTAACATAACAACACTGCATCATTGCGGCAGAAGAAAGCACTGAATAGACATTAAAAAGATAGCTTTAGAAGTCAATGTATTGTTTCTTTATTTAAATATCAGTTGACTTTATCAGTATGTGCTAAATATAAGAGCTGTTTACGAAGCTGTTTTGCATTGTGTATACACATAATTTAATTTAAATGAGAAATAATACATTCAAATGTAATCCATAAATGTCATTTCCATCCATCTAAATATTTAGATCAGTACTTATTATTTACTAACACCCAGAGACACAAATGGAGTTATCTATTTACCTCCACAAAATTTCAAGCATTATTCACATTACATTCAGATTTTCTTCCGTGTTTAATTTGTATATTTAAACAAATGTTACAAAACACAGGAGTGTGGTTTGTTAGCAATGCCCTGGGATGTTCCCATGGAGACATCAATATCATGCACCCTCATTAGAACTCTTCCCTGCAAATGCATGAGCATCATGTTTCGCGCTGTAAAATCCTTTCCTCATTTTCACACCAATAGCCTCAATTCTTCAGCTTCTCTGTCGCCCTGTGCTCTTTACACCTGGTTGTACAGTGTGAATTTCTCTTGAAAATATTGCAATGCAAAACACTAAAATAAGCACACATATTGCATAAAAGGCCTTTTGGATTACAGTAAACACATTGTTAAGTGCAGAGACTTTTACTATCACAATCACTTCATGATTTGTTGCCCATATGTAGGTGTCTGTTTAAAGAAGATATAACTGAAGATTTGTTTCCTCATCTACATTGTTTCTCTAAAACAATACGTTAGAATGACATCTAGGAGCTGACTTTACAAAGCTTTACTGTATAGATTTATTAACATTACATTTATGTTTAAATGAGCATGGTCTGCCAAAATAAAAAAAGACATAAATAGAGAAGAAACAAAATGGACTGAACCCTGAGTTCATGAATGAACCGCATTTTGACTTCTCTACGCTGATATCTGAGCTAGATAAAGAGAACAAGGCATAGGAAGGTGAAGGAGACATGAGTGATCTTTTTAAATTACCGAGAGCGATTATTTGGTGACTTATGGTTGCTTGCTGTCAGGGATTTCAGGATAAATTGAGGCAAACAAGAATTACACTTTCTCCCTTACCCTTCATCCATCTACCTCCTTCTCTCTCTCTCTCTCCGGTATTGCAAAGTTACGTGATTCACTAGCTTGTGATTCACTTTTAATTCATGACCACTTTCAAATCACAGTGCCATAAATATATGTTGATTTGTTTGAATTTGCTTGTCTGTAGTGACCTCTTATTTTCTTTTTTTATATGTGTGAGGAAATACAGCATTGCAAAATGATAAGCACAGAAAACATAGAAGCATTTGTTGTATGATTTAATGGATCTTTCCCCCCTTTTTAACTCATTGTAGGCATGCTGGATTGCTCCAGTCTTATTAACATTCTTTGTTGCATAATATTTCTAATTCAGTAATCTGGCATCAGGATAGTGCTTGGTTTTGTGTAAATGGTGTCTGAATTATTCATCCTGTGCCGTCGGTATGAGAATGGTTGAGAGATGGGATGGCTAGGCCTCAGGCCATGAATAATTGATCATATCTGATTAAAGTTTGCCATTGATTAGTCCTTACCTCCGAGTTGATAAAAAGACACACCTGTGTTTGCTTTGCTTTAGCACCCTCTGTTCTGTCTTTCCATTGCCTCTGGATATAAAACTACGCATCTTTTTATTTAAAGCTAAATATTTTCAACTTTTTCAGTTTCAGTTTTGATCATGGCAAACATTTTTCATCAAAGTACAGATAATGTTAAAGGATGAATTCACCCATAATCGAAAATGACATAATTAGTTTTTGTCATTTTTGTCAAACATAACAAAACGTGTGCTATGTTCCATTCCGATTCATGAATGAGTCTTTCACACCAATTTCTGAACTAGATCAGTTGGTTCATTAAAAAGAACCATCACAAAAGAATGATTCAGTTGCTGATGCAAATCACTAGCTGTTTACACACAAGCAAATCATCTGTTAGTAAGTGGATTTATGGTTTAATCGGAGTGAAAAGCCTTTGTGTAAACACCTCAATCAATCAAACTAAACTTGATCTGAAAGATATTGGTTATCTAAACCTATTTTCTCTATTGCATTCAAAAATACCATGCATATACAGTATGCCCAGCTTCTTATTTTGATTGTTGACAATTAGTGTAAATCAGTCCAATGTGTGAACTGGATCATTAAAAAGAACCAGTAAGATTCACTCCCTGTTTCAGTGATCTGTTTTCAGTGGTTCTTTTGTTAAAAACTCACTGAGTGTGAAAGGTCTCTTTTTTTTTCCATGTATAAAAACCAAGTGAGTAAATTATGATTTTTTTTTTTTTTTTTGTTAACTATCTCTTTAAGGGCTCTATACATCATCTTTACTTAATGTGGTTCGATCAAGTGAAAGTGTTTAAAGAAAACGTAATTAAATTATATCACAATTAGGTTCCTAACTAAGGGCCGCATGGTTTATATCATTGTTATAGAGAATTAAAAAGACAGGTACAACTCCCCCACTGGTTAACTCCAGCTGGTTCTCCTACTGTCACTAACCTGTCAGCTCACCCTAAAATAGTGTCCTGGATGCAAATAAGAGTCTAATGCTAAGTGACACACTGATGGATATCCACGTTAATTCGGAGCCACAGAATGACTGTCACTTACACCGGAACATTTAGCCACCTCCTGTTCCATCCAGTGTTTCTCTGTCTCTCATCGGACTCTGCTGTGAGATCGCCCCATCCGCATGTAACCTTCAAAGCTCAACTAAGGATGGCACTTTGATCTGTCTTCCAGAGCTTAGGAATGAAATGCATGACAGAGAGGCGGTCGAGGACTGAGAGAACGAGGGAGGGAGGGAGAGTGACAGGTAATGACAGTGGCTACATGCGCTGACCTTTAGAGCGATCACAGAAGCATGACGGCAAGGCTCAAGGTGACAGAGAGAAGAGGGAATTTGGGGATGAGGTGTGGGATTGTATGCCTGGAATCAGTGCGTTGTTAAAGTGGGTAAAATGTGTGTTTTGCACCAGTGTTGAACAGAAAAACATTTGCTCTGTTGCAACATCCTGTGAGACAGCATTTTTACTCTGTTCCAAATGTCTGCTGACTACTAAGACAGCCTTTCCCCGACTCTTTTGTACAAAGCTATATAGCACCACAGCACAATCAGTTATTAACAAATTTGAAAAGTTTGAATTTGTCTGACAAACTCTTCACTGAAAGAACATTTTTCAGACCATTTACTGAATCAATAGATATATATCCTCTATGACTGATTTAAACTAAAATAGAAACGGCTTACATTATCGTGTAATCATAATGAATTGTTGCATTGTAACTGTCACATCCACACATTTCATACCCATTAACAACAGCATACAAACCACAGCTGGGACTAACCGGACTCAAACAAAGGAAAATACTGGAGTGATGTCAATGTATGGTGACTGGTGGGTACAATTCTGTCTCCACTTCCTGTGAAGTGTTGTATCGATGTACCCTTATTCCTTATACCATTTGCAGTGCCCTTCAAACTGATCATACACCCTCCCTTCAGATTGGATTCTCACTTAAGTTGGCTGAAGTCCACTTCGCAGGGCATTTACAGTTGATTGGATCTCACCTCATGTGTCCTTCGTAAGGAAATCCCATAATGCAATGCAACAAACTAACAGGGAACAAAATCCAGGGCGTTTCTTAAAAGCAACTATGGTCGCAAGTTCCGTCTGACAGAGTTAAATGGAACTAAGGACTATAGTTACCTAACGATGGCTTTGGGAAACACACCCCAGGTTAGCAGAGAAACATGTTGTATTGAATGAAAAATAATAGTAAGCAATAAGTAGCAAATCCATAGAAATAAGTAATTAGTATTGTGTGTTGTCCAAAATGTATTGTTTTGCATTTTTGGAGCTTATATGGTGTTCCAACTTCTGTATGTTTTTTGTATTTTTTTTAATAGTATTTTTATGCATATGTAAAGAAGGCAAGTTAGTAAAAGCTATGGTTTCATGGTTTTCTTATCTATGCTAACATAAATCTTCACCTGTTAGAATTAGTCAACTTACCCATGCTCTTTACATGAGGAACATTATTTGTGTGCCATATGGGATGGCTGCCTGTGTAAACAACTATTTAAATCACTTCCACTTCAGGTTAGGATGCTGCATTAAAAGGTGACTGCCCATAGAGACAATGAACCATGCAGCTTATTGAAGTTTGGAAAACTTGACTAAAGACTAAAATACACTGCTCAACCTTTAAAATCTTTGTGAAGAAAGATACAAAGCTGTCACTGGGGCTGTACCCTTAGGTACAAAAGCTCAAAGGTATATCTGATTACCCCTAAATTATCCACATTAGTATTTTATATAATAATGATTTAGAAGTATACTTGAAAATCTTACATAGGGTCACACACAAACAGACTTTCACAAGTCATTCCAAACACTACAAACTCAAATGTGTTTCAAATTAAGAAACATATGCCTCATTGCTGGAAGACGTAACAAAAACACACTTTGTTCTAAGATCAGCTCAATTTAGGCTATTTGATATCTTTCGATTGGTTGAATTCATGCATAGTCCAAGAGTGAGTGCTCATCATACAATACACATTTTTTTTTTAAATCAGTTAACTCCAGCTACCTAGAGTCTGCAGACTGGCTGGGTCAAATCAGGGGGAAGAAATCTGCAAAAGCTGTGTATTATATTCCAACCTTCCTCAAAAGACCTAAAAAAATGAATATTGGTTTTGAAAAAAATAAACAAAACAGCAAAGCACATGATCAGTGGTTGCAAGAGCCAATCACAGAGTTTAATAGTCAGTCTGGGACAAGACTCGGATTCACAGGTAAAAGCGAGATAAAACGATGATACAGAAGAAAAAAGGAGCGAGAAGGGGGAGAGGAGACAGGGCTTGTCCAGCTGAAGTCCCCAGTGAGGTTTTAAGTCGCTTGGCCTCCTGTCATTTCTGACAGCCTCGAGCAAACACTCCCCTCCCTTCCCCTCTCCCCTCCAAAAAGCCCACCACCCCACTGCTCTCCAGCCCGGCCCAGGCCTCAACAGCAGCCCAGTTGTCTGACTGAGCCTATAGAGGTTTCAGAGGAGGACGGCTGGAATACTAAGGGAGCGAGCATAGATTTTTTGCTGAAATGAGGGGGGTTGGGGATGAGGGGGAGATTGAGCTCGGCTAGCCACATCAAACTCTCCTCTTCTTTTTACTCTCCTTCTTCCTCTGCCTGCACTCTAGAGGGACCCTCTGTTTGTCAGCCAACCAGCCGAGCATCTCCCCCTAACCCCCCTTCTCTCTCTCTCTTTGTATATCTCCCTCCGCTTTAATCTGCCTTCACTCTTGTTACGGTTAACGGAGGAAACAGCCTGTTGATAAAAGCGGTAACGGAAAGGGAGTGAGAGCCAGCTTTGTGAGACGTGATGGAAGCTAAAGGCTCCTTAACGGAGCGAGTGGTGCAAAATAGAGAAGAGAAACGGGCACAACTAATTGCACCAAAGAGATGTTCCTAATAAGACAGACAAAGGGTGTGTAGAATGCCAATGAGAAGGCCGACAGAGAGCGTGTGAGTAAAGGGAGGAGGAGATAACCTGATATTTGACTAAAGATTAATGCACAGTATACAAATTATGCTGGAAAAAAAAACTTGTTAATAGAGGTACAATGTTTGATTTTGGGGGTTAAAACGAGAGATAACATAAAATATAAAGTCAACATAAAACAGCATTCACAGCTTATTTTCTTCAATAATGGGATGTATTTCAGAATGAGTTTTATATTTTGGTGAACTATTATTAAGACCATTAGTATTATGAACAAAATCAAATCATGAAAGTAGACAGGGTCCATTTTGATTTGTTTTTGACTTTCTTTAAGATATTAATTTCCTTTTCAAACATAAATTTTTATATCTTATGATGCTACATGATGGAACTGTCCACTGTCAGAAGTTCATTCTGTTGTCTTTATTCCTGACTCTTCTTATTTCAGGTTCTTCCTGTGGTTTCCTGCACCTGTAGCATCTCTTCACGGCCCCTCCCTCTCATGCTCTGAAGTGAGCATAAATGTGAATACCAATGCATGAGTACATACACATGCGTAGTGAATTATGGATCCGCACGGCTCTAAGACTCTGAAGGTAATGCTTCAATGCCACTGCTCGTTTATCTCTAATCAATGCAATACATGCTCAGAATCAACTGAAATCAAACCCTCTGTTTTGTTTTGAGCGTTCGGAAGTTTAAAGATTTACCACCTGCTGTCTTAAAGCTACATGTTTATTCAACTTTGTATTCCGAAATGTTTGTTCTGATTCTTTTGAAATCCTGAGAGGATAAATTAATTTTGTTCAAAATAAAGTGTTAGGGCTGTCAAAGTGAACATGTTCTTAATTAATATTTAAATATGTTTTTTTAATGATTAAAAAATATGTATTTTAGTAATGTTTTGGTTACTAAAACACATTTCTTGATTTTATTATTATTTTTTTACATAGCATACTTTCAATTATATTATGTCTTGTCTATCGTATGTGTAAAAACATTCAGGTAAGATTTTAAGGTACTTTTACTTATGATAATAAAAATGAAACTGAAATTGTCATGTTTAGGGGTCTTTGAAAAGTTTGAAAACCCCTGGCTTAAGCTATTGCTCTTCCTACAAGCTCCACATGTAAATCTCTTCACAAACAGACTTTATCGAGACAGGAAATTTGACAGTTTGTGAAGATGTTTGCTACATCATTATGGAGGCAACAAGGGATCAGTCATTCTTAAGGAAAACCCTCAGCAGCACGATCAAGGGCCGATATCAGGCATGAATTTCAAAATGGCCATTGGAATTCTGTCATGGTTTGATAATCCACAGAACCGGCTTACTTGACCCTGGTCCTCGAGGGCAGGAGTGCCTTAAGATTTTTCCTCCGGCAAATCTGCGCACCACCGAGATCAATCAATAATAATTTGGATACAACTCATCTAGCTGAATCTCTTTTACACGGAGTATCGACGTTCTGGAGCTGTGACTGGGCGGCATGGGGGTTTGACGCAAGAGGCGGCAACGAAGAGACGCAGAAGATCCAGAGCTGCGCTCCTCCACATACACTTTGATTTTCCTCACACACACTTTGCATTTGAAAGATTTATATATTCAAATCTGCTCCTGTGGTCCCTCTCTCCCGATCAGCCTCAGTGTTTCTCTGACAGGTTCTGCTGAAATCCCAGGCATACGCTGCCAACCTCCACCTTGCTTCCACTTGCGTTCCCCAACCCAGAACCCCTAACGTCGATCTCTCTCTCTCTCTCTCTCTCTCCTTCTCCTCCATGCTCTCAGAAGCTGCGGGCTGTGTCCAGCCGCCCACTGCTCGCTCCACGCACGTGTGTGGGGGGGATCAGAGGGGAGAGTGGGCCTCGATCGATTTCAGGAGCTGTTATATGACAAGTCAGGTCTCATCTTTGCCTGCTTACAGAGCATTCGCAGCAAGCCTTCCCACTTTGAGCAATACCAGACAAATTGTTTGTTGTGAGCACATGTACATGCTAGCGTGTTTTCTTTTGCTCCGAGGCATCCGAGTGTGTTTTCTCATTTAAAGTCCGTTCTCTAAGGTTTAGGAATATTACAATATGCTTTGGATCGGTTATTTTACCTCTAATTGTGGCCGGTAAATGCCTTCTGTGTGGTACCCGTGAGAATACCACTGAGTTTGAATCATGGTTATTTGCCCATTCGTAATGTGGGGGGAGTTCATGTGTGCAAGCGTGCCGACAGATTGGATTGGGTGTCTAAGTGCTTTCTGAGGGCTATTTTAGCAAATGCAGTGCATCTGGAGGAAGGCGTCCACCAACTGTAGCAGGTGGATCGGTGACTGTTGGGTGGTGGGGGTCCGACACAATTCACCCTCGAGCTCGCCATGCTTGCAACCTGGTTCCATACAAATCCCCTTAACCCCCACGACACAAACACACACCCCATTGTTTGAAGTGCCACGGCACTGAGACGTCACACGGGCCGTTGGTGAAGATTAGAACTGACAATGTAGCTTCCCTCTCTGCCTTGATCAATCAGCCAGTCACCAGATCAGATCTAATTCGAACTGAACGGTGTTGACTGGAGTGAGTTGTTCGCAACCTTTGTCGTGGCAAAGGGATTTTGTTGTAAAAAGAATGTATTTTGCATATACGAATTGAGGACATTTAATGTTTTAAAGGGATCCCAGCAAGCAATTTTGCATTTAAAAGACATAGCCATTCAAACACAGCCCTGACATATAGGCTAAAACAAGGCTAAATTTGGGATGTCAGTGAATAGACATCTAACCATAGCTCAAGAATAGACTAGACATCAGTTAGACCACTATTGAACGACTACATGTATACATCTAATAGACAACAAAATGGCAATCCATCCAAACAAATTAAATATACAGCTTTTATTAAGAAAATCCATTTTAACAACTTAGACAACTTAAGATAATACAAAATTATAAATATACTAAAGAATTAATGATGAAATAAAATAGTAAAATAACAATACACTTAAATATAAATATTATGATAGGAATTTTTATCAAGTTAAGATAATAAAAATATAAAAATGATTTTTTTTATTTTAAATAAGATATTTAAAAGAAAAAATAAGCAAGAGCATGTTATCACTCTTCTTAACATTAAAATGTTAAGTTTAAATGACAACGTAAAAAAAAAAAAAAAAGATTAACCCTTTTGTTGGTTTACTTATTTAAACAAATAAAACAGCCAACAGTGAATTTAAAGGAAATTATTAATTATTGTGTTTTTTTTGTGTGTGTGTTTTTTTATTTCTTGTTTAAAATAAGATGTTATATTCAATTGGCTCATGCTCTTTCTGTATGCAACAAGCCATTGTTCAAAAATAAATTCAATAAAATAGTTAAAATAAATGACTGACTTAAGATAAGTTTTTTTTTAGCATTGCTGCCTGAATCTCCTAATTTTCAACCATTTTTCACGTTGAAACTCCTCCTCAATTCTTCTGAGTGTGTTCACTGTATAAACTTGATTGAAAAGTTTGTAGACAAACTTTAGGTTGGCTTGAAAAAGCCTAGCTAGAACGTTTTAAAAGTTTTAAAAACTTGCATTCGGTTGCTGTGCTGTTTCTAGCATGACTAGCATGTTGCTAAAATATTTCTAGCATGATTTGCATGTTAATAGCATGATAAACATGTTTCTAGCATGACTGGCATGTTGTTAACATGTTGCTAACATATTTCTAACATGATTTGCATGTTAATAGCCTGTTGCTAGCATGATTAACATGTTTCTAGCATGATTGGCATGTTGTTAGCATGTTGTTAGCACATTTAGCATTTTGCATTTTGGTAGCATGATTGACATGTTACTAACATGTTTCTAACAAGGTTAGCATGCTGCAAGCATAATTAGCAAGGTACTAGTATGTTTCTAGTAGGATTTTAGCACAATTGGCAAGTTACTAACATGTTGTTATCATGATTCTATCATGATTAACATGTTACTAGCATGTTGTTAGCATGATTAATATGTTACTAGCATGGTGTGAACATTTTGTTAGCATGATTAGCAAGTTCCTAGCATGTTTCTAACATGATTAGCATGTTACTAGCATGGTGGTTACATTTTGTTACCATGTTTAGCAAGTTACTAGCATGTTTCCTGCATGTTTAGCATGTTACTAGCATGTTTCTAGCATGATTAGCAAGTTAATAACATGTTGTTAATATGATTAGCATGTTACTAGCATGGTGTTAACATTTTGCTTCCATGATTAGCAAGTTACTAGCATGTTTCCTGTATGTTTAGCATGTTACTAGCATGTTTCTAGCATGATTAACAAGTTAATAACATGTTGTTAATATGATTAGCAAGTTAGTAGCATGTTGTTAGCATTTGTTGTTAACATGATTAGCATGTTACTAGCATTGTGTTATCATTTTGTTAGCATGATTAACAAGTTACTAACATGTTTCTAGTATGATAAGCATGTTACTAGCATGTTGCTAGCATTGATTACCAAGTCATGTTGCTAACATGATAATCAAGTTACTAGCATGTTGCTAGCATGACTAACAAGTTGCTAACACATTTTTTTTTATCATGGTTAACATGTTACTAGCATGTTGTTAGCATGATTAGCATTATCCAGCTAAAACCAATTAATTCAGTGAATAAAAAAACCCAGCTAAAAAAAACTAAGACCAGCCTAGCCTGCTAAAAAAAAAAAAAAAAAAAAAGGTGGTCTTTAAAACCAGCTTGGGAGACTATAGCCAAAGCAGTCAATCATCTTAGGCTGGATTTAGCTGTTTTTTATTATTTATTTTTTTTTTCAGTAGGGAGTTGTTAAGCTTTGCTATAGCAATAGGCAGCTTAAAATCACTGTAAATCTTACTGTATAAAATGTTTCACCCCCTCAATGAAAGTCTATGGGATTTTAGGTCTGGTTTATGAAAACCGTGCGCTGGATCAGTTAGAAAAGATCAGTCTGAAGGTCAGACAAGTCTGAAGGTCTGACCCAAGTTTGGTGGTTGTAGCTTTAGTTTTTTTAACTTTAAGTCTAGGAGGAGATTCATTAAATTTTGGTCTCAGAAGACGAAGAAAGATTTTAAATAGGTGTTAAATAGATTTTTCAAGCCAGCTTAATTAACATAGAATAATCTTTGTCAAAGCTGTGTTTGTTCTGTTGTTTGCTCTTTCACCTCTTCTTGCATTGTTTTAAAATCACTTGAGTTTGTAATCACAAACAAATGATAAACTTTCACTCAATTATCTATGCAGGTTGAGTAAATAGTCACTCACAAAATGTGCATTTTTGGACACACTATCTCTTTAATAAAATTGCATGCTCTGTTTTATATTCCCTCTTTTCCATTATTCATGGTGCTTCAGTAAACATGTGATTAAAAAGCGTTGAAAGATTAAAGGGAAGCTTTGCAAGAAGACCTTTTGGCATATATTCCTCAGCTCATAGCTAATTCGTGTCTGAAAATTAGCTGGAGCAAAGGACATGAAGATCAGCTTTTTATTTCTACTCTAAAATGTTCTCAGCCCCTCAGGCAGTGTATTCAGCTCTCCACACACATCGCTGTTCTTGCGGCTCCTCCATGGGGCTCACATGTGAAGTGCATTTGATTGTCAGGTGCTCTGATTATATTTATCAAAGATGCAACGATTCCATTGTTGTTAGCTTTCTTGTGATATCTAGACTCTAGAGAACTAATGTGACCAGCCAGCTTTGCTTGGGAAGTATTTATTTCATTTTTTATTTAAAATCTTAAATGAATTTGACATAAGTCACAGAATTAGTTTTATTTGAAGCAAAACTGATGAAATTGCTTTATGAGGAATGAGGTAGCTATAGGCTACCTTTCCAATGAGGCATCGTGATGTCTGCACATTTTTCAGCAGGCCTACTCTTTTTGATTTTACATGTTTTTATGAGTGAGTCGCTGAATTATTATTTTTTATATATTTATATGTATGTATTTATATATATATTTTTTTTTATGTTTAACATGACTTATGAACATATTTAGCTTTAGAGCTCATGGCAGTTCAAACTTTAAAGGTTTATATTATTGTAAACAAACAAACAAAAACATTTCTCTATTGACAAAAATGGATTTATTTCTTGCTGTTGTTTTGCTCTGCTCTCAGACTGGAGAAGCCTGGCTTTATTCAGACAGAGTTCTACGGCTACAACATCACTGGAGCTTATGGAAAGGCTTCTGTCCTTTGCTTTAAGATCCTCCAGCACAAGATCAGAATAGTTAATGTGTTTGGGTGGGGTGAAAAAAACAAGCTCTCTCTGCCTCTTAGTGTCCATCATGTGTCATGGCTGCTCCTGGGTTTTGTGTTCTGTCTGGCTGAATCTCCTGCTCCAGCGGTTGCTGTTGCCTCTCTGTCCCTCAGAGGCAGAATGCTCCATAGTCTTCTCTCTCAGTCCGGTTGAGTTCAGTCCTACCTTTCTCCTGACACATAACACACCTCTGTTTTGTTGTCTCTCCTCAGTCTCACGCAGGGCTCAGGTGTGCTTGAATGGCATCTGTCCAGATCAGAGTCCTAAGACATTGGGACAAGAGACAGACACCTGACCTGAGGAGTCCTTATTCTTTGTTTACTGTTATGAATATAGTTTGGGGTTTGTTTTGGCTAAAACGCACTTCTGTTTGTAAGGACATTGATCCTAGAATTTAAAACTCAAAATGTATTGAAGTGTAAAGTCCTGTTACAGAAATTAACCGTGGTTTTATTACAAGTGTAGTAACCATAGTTGGTTTTGCATGATTATTATGGATATAGCCACAGTTTTACTACAAATATCATGGTTAAATTACCATGGAAAAATATGTGGTTCCTATGGTTTAACTGTAGTAAACATGTTTTTTTTTTTTTTCAAACCATTGTTAATTTTTATAAAGGCTAAACACCAAGAACAATAACTGTAATTATAACTTTCACAGAAGCATGTACTTATAATAACCAGAACATTATGTTTATTATAAGAACAGTTGAGGTGTTAACTTAGTGATACTTTTCTGAATTTTTTTTATATAGCTATTATTATACACTGTTAAAAGTTACTGTTTTTCAAGAGAATACTATTTAAGTATTTCTGCTTTGAGTAAATTTTTAGTCAAGTGTTGATTTTTGATTCTTGAGTTCTATGATTATTTATGAAAATTAATAGCAATGTCTGAATAAAAAATATATATATTTTAAATCTAATTATTTATATTTCTGCATGTGAACAGTATGATTACAGGATATTTGGAAGTTGTCATAAGATTTTAGTAAGTTTTCAAAATCAAATGTTGATTGTTTAATTATGGCTAGTTGTCTGAATTTTATATTGTTGTATTTAGTATTATGTTTGGTATTTGTTATCTTTTCCATGTTTTCTTTTTCATTAAATTGAAAAGAGATTTTTTTTTTATTATTATTATTTTAGTCTTTAGTCTTACATTAAAAAAAAACATTGTGGTGGAACAATTTTTACTCAGAAATTGCTATCAAATTTCTGAAATAATAAAAAAAGGGTAAAAAAAAACACATTAATGTTATCGTGAAATTGAGTTAACAACTTTATTTACTTTACAGTGTAGCAGATTGTCATATATAATGTGAAAAAAAAAACCTGTCAAAAATAGTGAAAATGTTTAGTGGATTGTTTTACAACATTACACAAATCCTTTTTCAAACAGGTATGCTTGCTTATTGATCTTAGTATTTAGTTGTGCACTTGCAGCATAGTCTATCCGCTCTCATGAAACATTTCTCATTCAGCCTTACAGCCTTAAATTCACAGTTTAATTCAGTACACTCCTGGCTCTGTAATAAAACATGCACTTAGCTTCCAGGCTCGCCCTAAATGTTATGCCATTGCTGACATTAAAATGGACATATTTGAAATCTCTGGCTTGTCTGATTACCATGGGAACCAGCAAATTCAGACTGGCCCCTAAACAACCAGAGGCTGATGAAGACAAATGTGCAAACCCAGGTTGGCAGAATTGCTTTCTCAGTGAGTGTGATCGGCCACGCTCGAGAAGGCGGAACCACGAGTTGTGATTTATCGTTTCATGTTGTCCCTAGACCACCACTGTCTGCTGCCTCTCCATGCCTTAATTACCCCAACCGTGTTTATTAGAATAGTCACACCACCTATAATACATCATCGGCGCTGAGGGGAGCGGGACAGGAGATAGCACTGCTCTGTGTGGTCTTTATTTGCAAGCAGGGCAGCTATTTTCAATTTTGGAAGCATAACTAAAATAGCTACATGAAGCAACAGATACTAAAGTTAACGTGGATGTTATGTGACTTAACTGTTAAGAGGGTAGCACTTGTAAGGCCATGGGTTCAATTCAGGGAACAGATAAATATTTACAGATATGGTAAATGCACAAACGTCAATTAAATGCATAGAAGTCAATCTATAATTTAGGGTACATTTGATCTCCAATTATAATCATTTTGGTACTTTGGTACCAAATTTGATACTTTTTTTTTCATAAATAACATTTTATCCATAAGGTAAACCATATTATTCCATGGTCTGTCTAAATACTGGATTATGATTAGCTGGCAGGTGTGCAGTAAAACCGTTTAATGCACTGGTACTTCCAAGTAAGTTTAATCATTGTTCCATATTAATGTACTGCTTTAATTGCACAAAATCCCACACACATCACTCACACACACACACACACACACTTAGAGAGTTGGAGATTGCAGATTGTGCTGCGCACACACATAGTGTAAATTTGTTGTCAATGCTTCCCCGCAATTTCTTTTTTTTACATATATATAAATAAAATAGTCTAGATACTAGATCACTACACTCTCAGAAAAAAAAAAAAGGTGTCACTGGGGCGGTACCTTTTAAAAACTGTAGACTTTTGTACCTTTTAGGTACTAATATGTACACTTTAGGCACTAAAAGGTGTGCCGTTTGAAAAGGAACTGCCCCAGGTCTTTTGTACCTTTTTTCTGAGAGTATACATCATATTTCTCAGCAACAAGGTGGCGCTGTTTTTGAAGTAATTCATTGTTTGTAGGGAGAGATGAGCAGACGCAACAAGTAAAGCAGACAAAACTGTCATTTCTCTCTCTCTCTCTCTCTCTCTCTCTCAATCAATTAAAATAAATGCTATAATTTATTCAAATTAATGTGATCTTACCACACTATTTCATCTCTGTGTCTGATTTGAAGTGGACAGAATGCTAGCGCTAATTTAGTTTTTATAACTGACTAAAATAACAAATTTTTACCTATTCGGTCAAATATTGTGCAGCAAAGAGCAATACTAGTTTTAAGTTATCTACAACTGGGCAAGTGAACATGGAATAAGTCCCTTACTTATATTCTCACACATCTATCCAGGGGTGCCACTATGGCTTCTGGGCACCCTATATATATATATATATATATATATATATATATATATATATATATATATATATATATATATATATACAGTATATATCTGATATATACAGTATATATCTGATATATACAGTATATATCTGATATATACAGTATATATCTGTCTGTGTGTGTGTGTGTGTGTGTGTGTGTGTGTGTGTTGAGTTAAGGGACAGAAAATATTGTTTAGTCAGTATAAAAGAAAAGGAAGTCTATGGAAAGTCCCCTCAATTCACAGAAACAAACATGTATATGTGTATGTGTGTGTGTAATGTGTAATCGATATAAACCAAAATAATATATATTATATAGACTCAAAATAATAAACCACAAAGTTCACAAAATGATGCAATCCACTGTGCTGACCGAGAGCTCTTCTCTTCTGTCTTCACGTGCTATCTGATTACGATGTGATTACGAGCTTGTTGCATTTTCTGTTAAAAACATCAGTGAACGCTGGTTTGTGTCTTTGAATGCTTAGCCTAAATAACTTTATCGGGAGCCTCCATGGCTGTATCTGAAAAGTAAAATTCTGCCTCCGAAGGCAGCATTCCAAGGAAGGAGGGAGGGAGAGAGAGATCTTCACATGTAAATTATATGGGTGTCATTGTATTTTGTAAAATATATTCCTTTATCAGCATGCCTAAGGCAACAATTATTTGTTACTTTTGAACTTTTTTGTTGATTTTTAATAACTAGAATGCATCTTCTGACATTATTTGTGAAATGTAGCCTACCTTCAATTATAGTATGAGCTATAAGCTTGTTTTTTATTTTTATTTTTTTTAAGAAAAAAGAAGGTGAGATAGTGTCAAGTAAAGCGAGCAAAGATTAATAATCATTATGGTAGGCTATAGAGAAAGCACATTCAGTTTTTAGCATGATGCAACATTAGCCATAGCATGTCACTGATTGGAGAATCCACACGTCAGTGCTTATGACTAACCACAGATCAGCACAAACTGAGACAAACAATCTACTTAATGTCACTAATGATGGACGAGAACATTATTTATGTATAGGCCTATATGCAAATATCACAATCTAAACAACAGCTTTTTTCAAATAACTGCTTTGTCACAGTTTATGCAGTCAACAGATTTCTCATCTAAAGCTAGTTAACATTTAAGAAAGGGGTTCAAATAGACTGCTCTCTCCTTACCTAATACATGCTAATTAGTATCGCTACGAAGCCTACACTAACATACATACTGGCGCCCTCTACTGTTCATGCTTTAGTAGTTACAAAAAAACACTTTGGTTTGGTAACGTGAATAAGCAACTTCAACTTGCAGTTCACAGGGCATTTACATACATAATAACATAACAGCAATTAAATAAATGTTATGCCCTTTTAGCATTTACTATACTTTAGCATTACACTGTGCGGCATTATAGCATTTATTGTAAAATCCATCACAAAACTGCACAATTGTTAACCATCATCATTATTAACGTCTTTCTTTGAAGCTGCCATAGGCATCTACTCTAGTTTATTTTCTTTAGATCACTAGTACTTGTGCAAAACTTGACAGTGACGCAATGCACTATAAAATATCGTGGTGTGCACAGTATTAATAGCCACTGAATGAGATGGCAAAAGGTCCTGGCACAATCACCAGAATCTTTTTTGTCAAGATGCACCTTCCATTTAGTTTTAATTATCTAGCCAGAGGTCACTGATGTTGTTGGTGTCTAGTTGACACTAATTGGCCTAAGTTGAAGAGAGCCTTCACTATGCGACAGACAGCAGAGGGGTCAGACGATGAGGTGGGTCGTGGCAAACAGAGACAAGGACGAAAATAACGATGGGGAGCAAAGCGTGCCGATAATATGTGTGCAAACAGTTGCATGTGCTTCCGAGGAAATAGGGCTGTGTACACACAGAGAGTGGAGCTCATTAAAGACAGGCCAATGCAGTGTCTTGGCTGAAGTTGCCTTATTGATTGCTATGGTTTATTTAAGTTAGGACAAGTGGTTGTATTATTTAGAGGATATGAGGGAAGTTTCTTGGAAATGGAGGTATTGATTTTGTCCAAGAAAATCAGGGTACATGAGTAGGTGCCACCAGAGCAGAAAGGGAGAGATGGGGTTTCCCTTAAAGACATAGGGAGATGGCTTTCAGCACCTTTAATTGAAAGTCATTTCATTTAAAATAAATGCCAACTTTCTTTACAATAACCTTAATTTCAAGAATTACTGTATTCAATCTTAATTTAATGTGTTGCCTTCATTTAATTGTTTAATGAAGTGTCCTTTAATATTACTATTGTAATATATATATATATATATATATATATATGTATATGTTGTTTATATATATTTATAAGATTATAGATGGATCAAATGTTATTATGTTGTTATTGTATATATTTTTTTTTTATTAAGTGATGTGTGCAACATGATAATGAAATAACATATAGATAGACCTTATGCCTTGTTTATTAAAAAAAATAGAGAGATTTAAGGTTTTGTTGTTTATTTTTTGGTGGTTTGAGTGTTAATGTCTTATATTCTAAACTCTTTAACTCTTTAATGTATTATTCTAAACTCTTAAAAGTAAAGGTTCTTTGTTGACATCTATGGTTCCATGAGGAACCTTTAATATCCATGAGAACTGTCCATTGTGCAAAAGCTTTTTAATAGGAAAAAGCTCTTCAGATTCGCACAGAGGAAAAAAGTGTTCTACTTCTTTGGGGAAACAAAAATGGCTTCTATGGCATTGCTGTAAAAGCCCCTTTTGGAACGTTTTAGGAGTGTAGTGACTGTCACTGATCATTTGTGTGTTTTCATCCATCTTAATGAAAGAGTGTGTGCAGTCCAGCTGAAGTCAGCTGGGTTCAGCTCAGCATGTGCCTCACGGGCTCATGGACTCATCACTCCTCTGGAGGACTAACTTCTCTTGGCAGTTCTACAGCATATCAACAAACACCTTGATGTTCGCTAAGAACATAAATATAATGTACCCTTGTAAGCCGATGTGACAGGCTTCGGCATGAAGGTATTCTTATGCTCCATAAGGGTTATTTTAAGCTAAAATAAGGTGTGCAGCAAATATAGGCTACAGACTGACAATTATGCTTGAAATAAAAATGATAAGTTGTTAAAGTTACAGCGAATCTTGGTTGGCTAATTCTCACTCTCATTCTCCTGGAGTTACCCACCTTCCACTTCTAGCTGAAATGTCAACAGATCGCGATTACAGCGGCACTTTCAGTGTCTACTGTTTCTCTCACCCTGGGGAAGTTAATTATCCTACAGTCATAATTCACTCCAAAATTGTGTCATAATTTACATCATGTTGTTCTAAACCTATGTGATTTTCTTTCTTTTGTGGAGCACAAACCTAAATACCATATTTTCCGGACTATAAGTCGCACTTTTTTAATAGTTTGGCTGGTTCTGTGACTTGTTGTCAGGTACGACTTATTTATCTAAATTAATTTGACATGAACCAAGAGAAAACATTACCGTCTACAGCCGCGAGAGGGCGCTCTATGCTGCTCAGTGTAGAGTACAGAGCACTGAGAACAGTATAGAGCGCCCTCTCGTGGCTGTAGACGGTAATGTTTTCTCTTGGTTCATGTCAAATTAATTTAGATAAATCTTGGTTCTTACTTCTAAATAAACGCGACCTTATATATGTTTATTTCCTCGTCATGACGTATTTTTGGACTGATTCGACTTATACTTAGGTGCGACTTATAGTCCGAAAAATACGGTAATTAAAAAAATATCTGTGGTCGTTATGGTTCTTAAAAGTAAAGCCAACGGGGTACAGTGTTCTTTTGTCCATTATTTGGACAAAAACAGTTGAAATATTCTTTCAAATATTTTTTTTCCCCATCACAGCAGAAAGTAGATCATATAGGTTTAGAATGACATGAGGATGAGTACATGATGACAAAGTCTTGCTTTTAGTATGAATTTGGGGAATGCAGATAGTATAAATTGGGTAAAAAAGTACAAGTAAAATTAATATTACATGTGCTTATAATTAACAGTTTTTAAGGGTAAAAATGTTGTGTGATCTAGTGAAAAATCTGAAGAATAAACAGACACAGTTTATTGGTCAGTTGTATCAAAATACAAAATGCTTTAATTCATCACAGTGTGTACAAAATGTGATATTTTCAAGAAAGAAATTGAAAGCAGTTATTCGTAACCACATAAAACCAACAAAAAGCCTTCAAACATAATTTTGCAATCTAAGAACTAATTTTATGAAAATGCTTATTCATTGTGTCAGTGAATATTATTCTCGTTTCAGGATATTCTGGTACGTCAGTCATGGAAGGACAATATCCGCCTGAACCAAGAGGGCAGAGATCCTTATAGAGGCTTCCTCTTAAATCCAAACACTACAATAAAAAGGATCATCTCATATAGTGCTGGAATCACACTGAAATGTAGAGAGAAAATATTATTGCAAAAAGTTTTTAAAAGACACATTTAAAGAGAATTTATTAAGACCATTTATATTCACAGTTATGCATTGACTGTTACTTATTTACTGACTGACCTACAGAAGCCAAAGATCCACCAGTAGAGGCTGCAGGTCCATTGCTCAAACAAGAAGAAGAGCAAAGCCACAGCGCCACTGGTGTGACATCCAATAGCTACAAAGTGATGGTTAAATAAAAATCTGTTCCGGTAATTTGATTATGCCATATCAGTAACAACCAGAAATGACTAACTATTGTGAACAACAATGTAATGGTCAAATACTGCATTAAGAACTGCATTCCCTTTTGGACTGCTCTAGGATAATAAAGGTAAAGATATCCCTCTTCTGAGGTGGACAACCAAGTAAGTTGAGCCTGTGGTGGTAAGGATACATAGAAGAGCTTGATTGTTGTTGAACATAGAGACTCCAGAGAGGAACCCAACCAGCTCGACAGCAAACAGGCCCAGGGTCACGGATAATGCCACTACAAGTCTGCTCTCCAAAAAAAAAGTTAGTAAAAGATTCATGAGTATATACATGTACATATATATATATATATATATATATATATATATATATATATATATATATATATATATATATATATATATATAAAACATCCCATTTTAGTGTCGGAATCAAATTAAATTTACAAAAGTGATTTTATATAAATACAGTAGGAAGCATAAATGCAAGTAAAGTGTCTACTTTAATGTTCAAAAAACTTTTATAAAAAAAAAAAAAAAAAAAGAAAGAAAAAAATGGGTGACATGTTCCATCATCATTAACAGACATCTTACTTGTATATATTTTTTGACCTGTACTGACATATAAAAGAAAAAGAGATAATACAACATTTTATTATATTTTTAATTATTTAAAACGTCTTGCCAACAAATAGGTAAGACCTAGTGGTTTGAAAAATAGTGGCAAAGATTGGTAAAGATTTCAAATGACAGGTAATTCGTTTTGGGGGCTTTTTTTTACTTTGGGGCATTTCATATGTTTATTTAGCAAGGATGCACTAAATTAATTAAAAGTGATACAAATTATTATTATTATTTAAAAAAAGTATGTACTTTTTGGTGGTTTGATAGTGTTATGTTAACGTTAAGGTTTGATAGGTTTATGTTAACGTACCGTGTGTCCTCAAAGCTGTATTCTTCATTAGTGTAATCCAGTGGGAGGCAGGCTCTGACACTGTTCTCCTGTGGGATGATGCTTCAGCAATGAATCACAGACCTGACACAAAGATATCCTGCGACACAACAGTGATTAAACCTAGGATTAGTTCTTACCCGGGACCAGAAGATGATGATGACTATCACAAGATGCGCGATGAGAGTCAAGAAACGGGCTGGCACCAGACTGCTTACCACCGACATTGAACTGAACAGAAAACAACATCATGTGAGACTTAAACATAGCACTAAAGCTATGTGCAAGATAAACAAGATACTATTTATCTTGTAAATTCACGGTTTACACAAAAGGTGTAAGTTAACACTAACCGCGGATGCACGCAGCGGCTCTATAAAAGCTGTTAAAACTGGCTAATATCGTTCAGTTGGCGTGCCGAAAGTAAGTTTGTTTCTAACAGATGACAAAGCAGAAACTAAATATAATGCAACAGTTATACTTATCTACAAAACCCGTGGACAGTCTTTACGCTATAACGTTAAGCTTCAGGTTGCTACGACAACACTCTTCTTCTATTTGTAGAATCGGTTCTCAAAACTGAGCATTAAAAAGAATAATGCTGCCACCTACTGGCAGGAGTAGCTATGTGACATTCTCATCATGCAGAGGGGACGCACAATTTCATCATTTATAAACAATTAAATGTAGGTAATTCGTTCATTTTTACTTTAGAGAAAAAAAAATATGAAATTAACTTTTTCACTTCAGCATGAAACTCTGGCAAATTAAACACAATGCAAATTTGTCCCATAAACAACTCAGTAAACTGGTCTTATTATTTCCATAAACAGACAGTCCATGTGTGTTGTAGGCCTAGTAAAAATCATGTTTTTGGTATAGCCTAGTTTTAGCAGAAATATGATACAGGCATTCAATGCTGAATGGAGGGAATTAATCAAATATTAGCTTTGACGATGGCCTTAACTTTTAAGAATTATATCTCTAAAGCACATGCGAGACAGTTTATGAATATTTTACATTATAATGGCGAACGCCTTTGCTGTTTGGGAATCAGGGTGTCATAGACATGCACATTTAAAAAATTAATTACTTGTAATATTTTACCTTGTTTGCAACTGTTTTTATAAAATTTGACAGTACTTTTTGAGTATCTGAGAAAACACAAAAAAGCGAGCAATGTATGACTGAAAATGGATTATCATACAGATTTTATTATTATTATTATTATTATTATTATTATTATTATTATTATTATTATTATACTCATGAATACTGATCAGATCAGTGAAGGGGCTGGTCTGCGTGACCACAACATATTACTATTGGAGCAGGGGAAGCCAATTGAAATATCGCGAGATTTACATCCCCACTCGCTGCTGTAAGATGGAGAAGTTATGTTGAGGCGCAACCGAGGTATGATCTTAAATTAGTCTTTGTCTGTTTTGTGGAGACGTCTGTGGCTGACTTTACATGACCGTTAACATTATCGGACGGTTTTGCTCGAAAATATTAGTTGTATACTGTGGGTAAAATAAGTGTTTTGGATGGAAAGATCAGACACTTTGCTAATATAAACCGCCATTTTTAATTTGCAGTCAGACTGTCGAGCATTGTGGTGTGTTGCATGCACGCGCGATGTGCGCGCACAGAGACCGAAATCTATTTACAAAATCTATTTTTCCATAGGCAGAATCTCTAAAATGAAATGTAATAAACGTGCATGAGTGAAGATGATGATGATGAATTGGCGAAAACACTCGTTATGGATCTGTAAAGGGATGACGACGAAAAGAGCATGTAAATGTGGTAGCATGTGCTTTTGTGATAAATGAGTTGCACAATATGAGTTTTCGTGTGGAATTTATGCATTTTCAATCTTCACGGCCTTAAAATCAGGCTTCAGACATTGTGTAATCTGGATATGGATGCTCATACCCATAAATATGCTGAGCCGTCGAGTCCAATAAGTCTTGACACCTAAATTCCTCTTATCCCTTTGGTGGTTTACAAATTTCCATCCTCTCTAATCTGTTATGTTGTCCAGTTATAATATACAATTTTCTATCAGAGAAGTATCCGCTGTTTTCATTCCCCAATGCACCCCCAGAAATCTGTTTTATATGATATATTATGGAGATTACTGCTGATGGATCATATGGATCAGTGTAACCAAACCGACCCTAAACTGATGTTGTAAAGTGCATCATGCACTTCCAAAAACAAACTAACAAACAAACTAAAAATCACATAGATGTGTGTACAGTGTATATTTGTGAACTTCCCACCCTGTTTCTCTTGTTTTATGGTGCAAACTGTTGCTGATGACAGGAATGAAGAAATGAAACCTGTTAATTCCTACAGTAAAGAGTATAACAGTCGTTTTCAATGAATGTAAAAAGTATTATAATCTAATTTCAGTGTAATCAATTCATTTCCAAGCTAGTGATTAAGTTTAATATTAGAATGAATAAAACTTATATTTGGAAAATATATATTTCATACTATATCTTCATAATACCTTTTAATGTAGTGCATTAAGAAAAAATATCCAAACCGATTGATTGCAAAATTCATAGACTTTTCTTTACATTAAAGTTAGTCTGACAAACTCCATAATTTCACAAATTTAAAACTTCAATATTTAATACTTTTAAGTTCTATCTCAGATAAATGTGTTTTTGATTTGATAAAGTACACTTCAGCATCATGTGTGACACGCTACGTTCGCCCCAAACGCAGCTACGCACAAGTGCAGCAGGAGAAAGCGAGAAATTGAGCAGTCCACTGGAAGTCAGTGTTATGGTAGGCCCGAATGGGGAATGATTCAGCGAGATATTCTGCGTTTCTCAGCTAACCAAGCAAACCAACACATGCACGAGCATCTCATCAGTCGCCACCGCATGCGCCTCCCCGGCCACGGTTCATCGAGACGAAGCTCTTGCTGAAGATGTGTGGTAATATATGCCACGGTACGGTTGTGTCGAAGTGTAAGCCCCGTGACAGACGACGTTTTGTGAGCTAGGATTTTGAGGGGAGTGAGCGGGTTTGCCGGAGCAGGCCGGGCTGAGCCGGGCACTAGATTAGAGCAGAGCATGTGAGCAGCTTGGAGGAAAAATTTGGACCTGTGTAACGTTAGCTTCGCTCTTGACGAATTCCGCCACAGTCGAGCTGCATATTAAGGGTTTGGCGTGTGTTTGCTGAAAAATAGTTGCTTTGGATGAGATTTTAAATGTGAGTAGAGGGATTGCGGGTTTGTGTTGACATGGGGAATTATATACTTAGTGTCTCGTAGGTCGCAAGCTCACAATCAACGATTTCGCGTGAGCGGCTAACTGTCAAATTTGCCCGGTAATCGTTACGGTTATTCCGTTAACGTTACAGTTTATATATATAAAAAAAAAAACTGGCGGTCATTGTTTTATTTGCGCCATCTAATAAGAATGACGTGACTATGATTATCCGCAAAACTTAGCTTGCTGACTGAGGTAGCTTGTTAGCAAGGAAAAACTAGCTAGCATGTTAGCTGTCTTTTTTCTCGAATTGTACTCCCTTTTCTGTCTTCTTTCCATTAGAAATAGTTAGTGAAATTACATTTCGATTCATTGGTTTATTTCCAGAGTGGTTGTGTTACTTTCAGTGGTACTTGAATTTATTTTTTACAGCGTTATTGTTTCTTTTATGGTGAACGTACCGGTTAGCCAATGTCATTGTAATTTTTGGTATTCGTTAACTAACGTCTGCCGTGTTGTTCTCTCGACTACAGCACACATTGGTTCTCTGTCAAGAACTAAATTAGTGTCTTTCTTTAGTAATAAAGTTTATTTAAATGGCATAGATAAATTAAGTTTGTCAAATGTGTGGGCTCTTTTTTCCATGTCAGGTTCCTTGATCACAGGCCAGTGCTTCTCTTTGACCGGGTTCAAGGTCCTTCATGTGTTTTGTTTCTCAAAAGGAGCAAGTAGGTTTCTAAGAACGCCACATTAACAGCCTCTTGTTTCAAAAAGAGCAGTTTAACTGGTTAAATTCAGCAAGGATGTGTTAGTGAGATGCTAGGGTTTGTCTGTGCCCAGAATCTATGCCCCATATCTGAACCAATGTGGGTTGCTTTTCCCTTGGCTTGCTCTCAGACTTGTTTTCTTTCCACTGACCTTGATTTTTAATTCTACAGCTAATTAGTATGGGATTGTTTTTGACCATTTAGAAGAAATAGGCTAGCTATATATATATATATATTAGTTTTATATTAATTAATTCTGAAAGTTTTTGCCATTGGCAGTAAGATCAACAAACATTTTTGTGTTTATTGTCTGCAATTGTTTCACTTTCATCTAGCTTTTTTTTGTACTTTAGGTTTTGCACATGAAAAATGTCGTTAAGTTGGAATAGCCAAATCATATACCGTAAGTATCTGCTTAAATGTTGGCATTCCGGCTTACATTTGGATCATTGATTGTTCATATGTAATGGTACACCTCATAAGTGCTTTTGACACTGCGTTTAACCCTTGGTTATCTGCATTCTAAACCACACTTAACACCAGGTGAAGGAATGTTTCACACTCATTATTTAGAAGCAGAGTCAGAGTCCTTTGTGGTGTTAAACACACTTTGCGGTACCACACTTTTGCCATGTAAACCATTGTGGTATTTGAATGTTACAGTTACATGCTTAGCAACAAATATCTTGTGCCTCACATGCTTTAGACAGTCACAGAAACATGTGTTGTTGTCTAAACCGTAGTATGTTGGCAGGGGGAATGTCAAATGGTGACGTAAAATGTAAATGTGTCAAAGAGACCATTTCGATTGCACCTTTTATAGTCTAAAAAAGTCCATTCAGGCAAATTGAAGGTACAGTCTGTAATACATAATCTGAGGATTCCTAATGCTAGAATGCTTTATGTAAACTGGTTGTGTGCTGCTTTCTTCGAATCAGTGACACTGACAATAAGTACATAAATGCAGGATTAAGAAATGTAATGTATGTGAAACGTTATGAAAACCTAGCATGAAATCCTGGTGAAGTATGAGAACGAGAAGTGTGAAACATGAAACAAGATAACCTAGAATATTGTTTACCCAGGTTTAGAATGAGCCAGAATTAATTTAAGTGTGAAAAGACTTTTTTTTTTTCATATGTGATACTCGGGCAATGCTAAGCTTAAATTTCAGTTGGTGGCATGGGGATGAGTATTATTCACTGTTCATTTGACTGAGCTTCTCTCTCATCATTTGATGTGTTCTCTGTAGGAATCGAGTGTAGAAATTAGTGACCATGAAGGTTGACAGAAGCAAATTGAAGAAAACCCCCACTGAAGCGGTCAGTAAGCAGGATTTCTATGCATTTGGAGTTTGAGATTGTGTGCACTTGCATTTCCTCATAGTTGACATGTTCTTGCGCTCCTCCTCCAGCCTGCCGACTGCAGGACTCTCATAGAAAAGCTGAAAGGATGCAGCGATGAACAGCTGTTGCTGGAACTGCAGCTAATCAAGACCTGGAACATTGGCAAGGTATATGCCAGCACCTCTAGCATCATGGTGTTTAATATGCATGTTCAGATGTCTAATGACGACCTGTTTCTCTTCACAGTGTGAGTTGTATCATTGGGTAGACCTGCTGGACCGTTTCGATGGCATCCTCTGTGATGCAGGGCAGACGGTGGAAAACATGTCGTGGTTGTTGGTGTGCGACCGGCCAGAGAATGGGCAGCTAAAAGCCTTGTTGCTGGCGGTGCTCAACTTCACTGCACTGTTAATCGAATACAGTTTTTCAAGACACCTGTACAGCTCTATAGAGGTACCCCAACTCAAGACTGATACAAAAAAACCTGCTTCTGTTAGCCTTATATGGTTTATTGCGAGTTGATTTTGAGCATTTTCTTTTTTCTCTTTTGTGTCTGTAGCACTTGACCACCCTTTTAGCATCATGTGACATGCAGGTGGTTCTGTCTGTGCTGAATCTCCTGTATGTGTTCAGCAAACGTTCCAATTACATCACCAGACTGGGCTCAGATAAGAGGAGCCCACTGCTCGCCCGTCTTCAACATCTGGCTGAGGTATGAAAGCTTTACTTTGTCATGTGAGCATATTTCTTTTCTCAGTTTTGATTGCTGAAGTCTAGAAGATTGAAATGTCAAGTCTCAAAGCAGCTGCATATCAAAGGTCTTTGAAATGCATGTGGCTAATACTGCAGCAGTATGCAGTGTTTAACTGTCAATTTTTAAAAGTTTAATCCATGACTTACATCTTTGATTCTAGTGGGAACTTTTGAATCCTTGTTGAAATTAATTCAGGTGTTTAGTATCGGTTCTAACCAAAGCAGCATGGTGACCTGTTTTGTACAGACCGGTGCTTTCATGGTGACATTTCAAGGCTGATGCTTGTTATCTTTCATCCTACACCTTTTCCTGACTCTTTTATTCCCGCTGTCCTAGAGCTGGGGTGGGAAAGAGAATGGCTTTGGTCTTGCGGAGTGTTGCCGAGATCTGCCGATGTCGGTATGCTATTTTGTCCCATTACACATACTATGTCATTGTGAACACGGGGGGGAAAAAAATGCTGTATTTTAGAGTTAAGTGTGAGCCCCATTGATAAGATGTTCATGGTTAAGTATTATGGATGACTCTAATTCCCACGTCCACCATAATTTTAATATGATTTTAATAGGGATGCACAATATTATCAGACTTATATCAGAATCAGCCTATGAAGGCTTTAAATGAAAAAATCATCATCTGCCCGTTATGAAAGATTATGCCGATAAGTCTTGCCGATAAGAGGGAATACGTTAACTCACATGGGGTCATAGTGTGCTAGTGATTAGATCACTTCAGCAGTGTGACTTATTCTGGAAGCTAAATTTTGTCTGAATGATAATTGGATTCAATGTTTTGGATTGCTGCATTTAATCTGTGAAAGCACGTACAGAATGCGTTTGGTGTGTGTTAGAATAAACCATAAAAGCACCTGCAGCAGTGACAGCCTCCCCCAGGTCCTAACGTCCGTTCGGATAGTTTTAATCTGTAGGGATTGCTGTTGGCCTTCTGATTAAATTAAAAGTAAAATAGTTTACATAACATTTAGACTGTTTTTGATTAAATAAAGCAGTAATTTATGTCATTAAAATAAAAAATGATTTTCAAAAAGATTCTCAGAACTTTTACAACTCTTTTGCTTTAGACTATCTACAGATGTTAAATCTTAAAATAAAATGTTAACACTGCATCTTTCTGGGAAAAAAATCCAATATCTTGTATCCCTAGATTTTAATGCAAACTGTGAATTTATAATTCATAACAGCTACATTTTAGGAATTATTATATTCTTTGATTTAAATGTCTCTATGGTAAAGGGAGTGCTGGATGGATATTATAGAAAATTAAATTCTGAAATAATAAATAGTAAGCAATATCACTATCTATTATCATTTTAAAGTTGCATTTAATAATTTATTGCTGCTTTTTGTAAAAAATATTTAATTATATACAAATAATTTTATGGCAGGTTAAAATGTTAATAAAATGTTGACAGGAAAAGTTCTAACAGGCCATTTTTGTTTAGTCCTGCAATTTACAAGTTTTAGTTTGAAACAATTAATTTCTCTGATGTGTCTATATTTGTGTTATGCAGAAATATCCACCGAGTGCCACCACATTGCACTTTGAGTTCTATGCAGAACCCAGCTCTGAGATCAAAGTGGAGAAAAAGGTATGCATGGAGTCATACTTCCCTTTATTTCACCATTCTCGTTCAACATTGTTCTTTTTTTGTTAAGCAAACAATTCATTTCTTTGTGTTTAACCTTTGTTGTACCTTTTTTCCCTCTCAACAGTCGAGCAGTAATACGCTACACTACATTCATATTGAACAACTTGATAAGGTGATTTTTCTCCTAGTTGTTTTCATTTGCCGTCCTTGTGGAACAGTTAATGGAAGCACATAGACCTTTAATAGCTATTGATTACATTTGAATCTGATTTTTGCTTTTCCCCTGTGGCCCTTAGATTTCCGAGAGCCCTTCAGAGATCATGGAGTCTCTGACAGCTATGTACAACATCCCTAAAGACAAACAAATATTGCTTTTCACACACATTCGCCTGGCTCATGGCTTCTCTAACCACAAGAGGAGACTGCAGGCTGTGCAAGCCAGACTGCATGCCATCTCCATACTCGGTGAGTTGATCCCTCTGGTACTGATGAAAATAAATACAGGTATTTATTTTCATCAAACATCACTAGGTTCTCGCTTTCTGTCTAGTGAAGTTGATGTGTGTGTGTTTTGCAGTGTACTCAAATGCCCTCCAGGAGTCAGCCAATAGCATCCTCTACAATGGGCTTATAGAGGAGCTAGTGGATGTTCTTCAGATCACGGACAAACAGTTGGTGGTGGGTAGCAATTATTCATATTTATTTTTAACACCTATATGGCATATATGTACTTGTTGCGTTATTTAGAGTGATTGCCAAGAATGGGAAATATTGCACTAAAAGATGTTTTTAAAAAAAACTGAAAAGATGCTTTTAGATTTATTTCATTTATGAACCCTCAATTGTATTGTTACAGGACATTAAGGCTGCCTCTTTGCGCACATTGACATCCATAGTTCACCTGGAGCGCACTCCCAAACTCTCCAACATTATCGACTGCACAGGAACAGCCTCCTATCATGGATTTCTGCCTGTGCTTGTCCGCAACTGCATCCAGGCTATGATTGGTAAAGAGAGAGACCTTTAGCTCTAATTCTTAGGTTTCAGGTTTGGTGACATTCTGTTTTTATTTTTGCTTCAGACCCACTGATGGAGCCATACCCCCACCAATTTGCCACAGCCCTCTTCTCCTTCCTGTATCACCTGGCTAGTTATGATGCTGGTGGAGAGGCCCTGGTGTCTTGTGGTATGATGGAGGCATTGCTAAAGGTTGGTACTTTGGTGCTTCCTCATTTCTGGAGCATTTAATGAGAAGGTGATATGTGAGGATGTATTGTGAACCGTGAAACTTCCACTTCAGGTGATTAAGTTCCTTGGGGATGAGCAGGACCAGATTACCTTCGTGACGCGGGCAGTAAGAGTTGTCGATCTCATCACCAATCTGGACATGGCTGCTTTTCAGTCCCACGGCGGCCTCTCAATTTTTATCTCCAGACTTGAGGTATTGAAAGCCTTCCCCAGCACAACTCGTTCAGCCCCTTGTTTTTCTGCATAGACTATTCAGGTTTTTGCCCTCTGCCCTTTTGTTGACGGAATGTGACCCCATTGTTTCTCTGTGCAGCATGAGGTTGATCTCTCCAGGAAAGAGTGCCCTTTTGTAATCAAACCAAAGATCCAGAGGCCCAGCACAGCTACTGAGACAGAGGACATGGACACAGATATGGACAGTTAGTACCATCTCTGTTATGTTTACTGTATGTTGAACTATATTTTTTATCCTTATTCAAAACTGTGTATGGTATCCACAGACTGTCATCTACACACTAGGCCAGGGTTTTGTAATGATAAATTGTGGATTTGTTTTTGTGGTTCACAAAAAAATGCTTTTGTCAATGTAGTGTCAGAGGTTGCCATGGAGAGCAGTCCTGGCCCATCCACTTCTTCTGGTTCCAGAGCAGAGACGGATTTGCGAGCACAGAGCAGTGCAGTCAGCGCTCCCAGAGCAGGTACAATAAGTGTACTTGCATGTCGGCGGGTCTCCTTTATTTAGTTCAGGAGAAACTGTGGACAGTTTTGTAATACATATTTTGTTATTTCCTAACAGGAGTACAGTGCATTCCTCAGAGGGCCGCTCTGTTGAAATCTATGTTGAACTTTTTGAAAAAAGCCATTCAGGATCCTGCATTCTCTGACGGCATTCGTCATGGTATAAAACTGCATTTAATGATGCTTCAATTTTTACATTATGGTTAATAGTGTTTTTATTTGCTGACTGTGATATTCATTGCCTTTGCACTCTCTTTATAGTAATGGATGGGTCCCTCCCTACCTCTCTGAAACACATCATCAGTAATGCAGAGTATTATGGACCCTCACTGTTTCTCCTGGGTAAGCACATGGAGAACAATACTTCTGGTGCTGCTGATATATTGCCCAAACTCTTTATGTGCAACATTTTGTAGATCTGTCTTCAAGGTCACAAAGTAGAAAATTGCAGCATAGTATGGTTAAAAGGCCCTTTGTGGATTTAATTGGTTTGAATCTTGACTAATTTATTTCTCTGCCCTCTATTTTTCTTGTTCTCCGTTTTAGCGACGGAGGTGGTGACCGTTTTTGTGTTCCAGGAGCCCTCTCTACTGTCATCTCTGCAGGACAATGGTCTCACTGATGTCATGCTACATGCACTGCTCATCAAAGATGTGAGTCTGCCTTAACAATATAACTATTTTTCCCTTTCCCTTTTATTTTTGTGCCCACACATTCTATCCATTTTAAAACTCCTTTTGTCTGTTTAAAGGTCTTTCACCACCCCTGTTCAGTCGTGCTAGACCCTTTATATCCCTTTTCCCCACTAAATCTTTGCACAATTTTTTAATTTTTTTCCTCCATCGCTGGATTCCCTCTTGGATAGTCCAGCAAGTCATGATGCATTTTAGTCCCATTTTATGCCTTTGTTTCTACAGGTCCCTGCTACCAGAGAGGTGCTGGGTTCCCTGCCTAACGTATTCAGCGCCCTGTGCCTGAATGCCCGTGGTCTGCACTCATTTGTGCAATGCCAACCCTTTGAGCGGTTGTTCAAGGTGCTGCTCTCGCCAGACTACCTGCCAGCCATGCGCCGTCGACGCAGCTCTGACCCACTAGGTGAGTGGCCCCTATAGGTGTTCCTGGGTTTGGAGATGATAGGATTGTGTTTCTAACAAACTGTTTAATTTTATGAAACAGGTGACACCGCTTCTAACTTGGGCAGTGCAGTTGACGAGCTAATGCGGCACCAGCCCACTCTTAAAACAGATGCTACAACAGCCATCATCAAGGTAAAGCGGATAGTGCTGAAACACATTGTCTTTTAAGAAATCTCCTTTATTGCAGTGTTATGCATATTTAAACTCCCTTTCATTCTGAGTCCTTTAATTTGATTATTAACTTGACCTTTAACAGTTGCTAGAGGAGATCTGCAACTTAGGACGATCGCCAGAATACATCTGCCAGAAACCTTCCATACAGAAAGCCGATGGGACTGTCACGGTGCCTCCAGCTCGCTCGAACCATGCTGCAGAGGAGGCATCCAGTGAGGATGAGGAGGAGGAAGAGGCTCTACATACCTTTAGCCAACAGCAGGGGGAGCCGGAAAGCAACAGGCAGTTAGTGCACTAAAATAGCTTCTAGTGTTCCTTGTTTTCAATGCCATGTGCGAGAAATTTATATTGTTTTAGATATAATTAATAGACCATTTAAAAAAAAAAAATTATGTTTTTGTTTTACAGAGTGGTGGGAACAGAGGAGCGAATCCCTATTCCTCTTATGGATTACATTCTGAATGTGGTACGTGCAGCAGAGCTAGACTCTTTGTATCTTGTTTTATACTTTTCCCCTCTCATTATTATTCTTCAGACTGTCTATTATGACTCAGTCCTATTGCATTCGTACTGTTCATTGGCTGTTTGTCAAAATGCATTGTCTAAAGTTAGATGAGTGTTTGCTCTCCACGAACTGGAACTAAAATATGCACCTTTCCTTTTAGATGAAATTTGTGGAGTCCATTCTTAGCAACAACACAACAGATGACCACTGTCAGGAATTTGTCAATCAGAAAGGACTCCTGCCACTGGTGTCAATACTTGGGCTTCCCAACCTGCCCATTGACTTCCCCACCTCTGCTGCCTGCCAAGCTGTGGCCGGAGTCTGTAAATCTATACTGGTAAGATTGACACCTACCTGTAGGAAATGTAGTTTTTCCCTAATAATGCTTAAGATGCTGTGGTATTTAGTGTTTTAATTTTATTCTTTTATCCCCTCACTTTCTTACTGTGCCTTAGACTTTGTCTCATGAGCCGAAAGTTCTCCAGGAGGGTCTGTGTCAGTTGGACAGCATACTGTCTGCTCTAGAGCCGCTTCATCGACCCATCGAGGTTCCTGGTGGCTCTGTGCTGCTCAGAGAGCTGGCCAACGCGGGCCATGTTACGGATGCCACATTGTCGGCACACGCCACCCCACTGCTGCATGCCCTGACGGCAGCACATGCGTACATCCTCATGTTTGTTCATACCTGCAGAGTTGGACAGGTATGCATTGAGGCAGCTATATATATATATATATATATATATATATATATATATATATATATATATATATATATATATATATATATATATATATATAATCTCAAATGTTGATTTAATATCAATTATTATCAGTTTTCGCATTTAGTTGTTAGTGCTCTAATATTTAACAATTATTGACTAAGCAAAAAGAGTCTGGAAGTGTGAGAAGCTGTGTGAGAACTGGTGTGGTGTTAACAGTACCTCTTGTTCCTGTTCTTTCAGAGTGAGATCCGTGCTATCTCAGTAAATCAGTGGGGATCTCAACTGGGTCTGAGCGTTCTGAACAAACTGAGTCAGCTCTACTGCTCTCTAGTGTGGGAGAGCACTGTGCTGCTGTCCCTCTGTACACCAAACAGGTTAGTACTGCTCTCACCTCACATGGAGGACCTTTCACTTATCCACTCCATAGGCACTTCTAAATCCACCATCTGAATTGTAAATGCATGTTACAGATTGTGAATGTAAATTTTTTTTGACCTTGTTTAACTTAAATGCCATAAATTGATCTTCCGGTGAAACAATCAATTTTTTTTCTGATGCATGCTAGATTTCTCCAGTTATTTAGTCCACTTAAACCTTGCTCCTCCACAACTGACTGCAATGCAATGGTTTTGAGTGATATTTGTCACAATATGGTGGGGGGTACACAGTATGGTATTAGGAGGATAGGTGATTGTCTGCTAACTAAAACGGATTGTTTTTATTTATCTATTTGTAATTTGTTTAATTTGTCCTTTGCAGTTTGCCTCCTGGCTGTGAGTTTGGTCAGGCCGACATGCAGAAACTTGTGCCTAAAGAGGATAAACCCTCCAGCAGCACAGCAGCTGCAGGAAGGAGAACTGGTAAAAATACTGCAGTATCAGTACTACAGTAAAATTCTTTATAAAGCTCACTACCTTTCTCTGCCTACTTTATTTGATATGATTTTATCTGTAAAGAAATTGGGGGAGTTATTTTAGCCATCAGTTTCATCAGTTTTTTTTTATTTCCTCTTTCCTGTTTTTTTGCACCTCGGTTCCTTTTATTTGCATTTCATGTCCTTTTTTTGTTGCTGTTTTGCATTTGCTTTTTCTTTTCTAATGCCCTTCTCTCTCCACCAGCTGAGACTGAGACCCTCTCTGTGGGGGTGGATCCCTCTGCTCAGGGTTTGCTGGAAGGAATTGGCCTGGATGGAGACACTCTCGCTCCCATGGAGACAGATGAGCCCACAGCCACTGACCCAAAGACCAAGTCCAAACTCACCCCTGCCATGGCAACACGCATCAAACAAATTAAGCCTCTGCTCTCAGGTCAGAGCCAGAAGAGCGGTCTCAGACATTTTAATCTGTTATTTAATAAGTCAAATGAGAAACTCTGAATTACATTGGATCTATCTCTTTATCCCCCAGCCTCCTCTCGTTTGGGCAGGGCTCTGGCAGAGCTCTTTGGATTGTTGGTGAAGCTCTGTGTGGGCTCACCTGTCCGCCAGCGGCGCTCTCATCATACCACCAGCACAGGCACCGCCCCAACACCGGCGGCTCGGGCCACCGCATCTTCTCTTACTAAACTTCTCACCAAGGGCTTGAGCTGGCAGCCGCCTCCCTATACACCCACACCACGTTTCAGGTAAATACACCTGCTGCTTTGTAGCAAAGTTTACCCTATAATTCTGAACATAGCATTAGTATCTTTAATGATAGTTTAGTAAATGGAGCTGCTGATAGTTGTCGTGGAAATTCCCAATGCTAATCTGGCTTCACCACAGACAATTTAAACAACTAGTTGTTAATATAGTAACTACAGTATCTCAAGCTAATTCCCTGACTTTCCAGAATACTTACAATACTTCCCTGTAGTATGGTGACGGCATCCCGTCAAGAAGTTACTATAACTACCTCAGTTGCACATGAGCACACAGGTCTTTAGCATCTATACACTCTCACCACCCTTCTCAGGATTACACTGGTCCAACACAGGATCTTTAATACCAACTCCAGTATTACAGCCTCAGCCCGAGGACGGTTCTATAGTCTTCCAACACTATCACTGTCTTGTACTTAGTACTTCCTCTGCTGCGCAGCATATACTAGACACCACTCCCAAGTTGCTTTTTGCAGGAATTAAAGTTTTATTCATGGTCGGGAGCACACTGGTCACAACAACCGAGAGAGACTCCCTGAACAGAAGGATACATGAACTTTTATACTTTGTAGTTGAGTAACAAATCAGTGTCACTCAAGTCGTCTTCACTGTAATTGGTTATACTGACATGACTGATAGTTCTACTATTTCAAGCACTTTTTGGGTAAATATAGATCATTTGATAATAGAGATGTAGTCTTTGATCTGAGGATCCTTAGTCTGCACTTTTCTGAACATTCCATGTTGAACACGCTCTTTTGACTCCTGAGGCCATTCTATAACACAAAATATACCCATCACATAGTACAGTGTAAACGGAATTCCCTGAAGCCTGAGACTTGTATTTCCTGGAGGTGTATGACGCTTATATTTATGTGCTTCTCTTTCAAAATCAGACTGACTTTCTTTATCTGCTCTGTGGGCTTCACCTCACCCATGCTGTTTGATGAGAGGAAGTATCCGTACCATCTGATGCTGCAGAAGTTCTCCTGTTCCGGTGGCCATGATGCTCTGTTTGAGTGAGTAGAAGAAGAGTTGAAAACAAAAAACTGAATTTTTAAAAAATATATTAATTTTTCAGTAATCATGCTGTTTTTGACTTTCTGTAGTATTATACTTCAAGTAAAAATGCTTTGTATTCATCAGGACGTTTAACTGGGCCCTGTCCATGGGAGGTAAAGTGCCCGTGTCGGAGGGCTTGGAACACTCTGAGCTGCCTGATGGGACTGGAGAATTCCTAGATGCCTGGTTGATGCTTGTAGAGAAGATGGTGAACCCCAGCACAGTTCTGGACTCCCCACACTCTCTGCCTGCTAAAGTGCCTGGAGCAACACTCAACACGCCACAGTTCAGCGCATTGCGCTTTCTCATCGTCACCCAGAAGGTATGACATTTAATGTTAGTATAAGTACCCTTGCATTATTAAAGCGAAGCAGCACAGTTCTAAATTTTCCAACTCTTTTTGTAGGCTGCATTCAGCTGTATCCGTAACCTGTGGAACCGTAAGCCCTTGAAGGTGTATGGTGGACGCATGGCTGAGTCTATGCTGGCCATTCTGTGCCACATCCTACGAGGAGAACCTATCATCCAGGAGCGGCTCTCCAAAGAAAAGGAGGGCACTGCTCGGCCTGAAGAGGAGAGCAGTTCCACAAGTGGTGGGGGAGCTAGCGTGCCTTCAGGAACGGGGGGAGTAGTTGGAGAGGGAGTGTCTGGAGGTGCCAATGGCAGCACTGCTACAGCCTCTACAGAGGAGGCAAACAACTCTACAGCACGCAGAGAGCCACAGGTCAACCAGGCTCAGCTGACTCAGGTACTGCCACTTTCTGTTGTAGGAAATCCTATGAAATATAAACTTTTAATCAGAAAGGATTTGTAATGAGTTAAATAAAATATTAGCAGTAACATATAACAATGGTAATACTCTAGGAAAGTTTATTTTTTTTATTTTTTTCAGAAATCCTGTTTTTAATTTTGGTGTATTTTCATGTTATGATTTCAATTCAAATGTATTATCAGAAATGGTAATCAACTGAATGATTAACCATAACAATTTAATGAATCTTTATAAATGTGATCAAATGAATCGCCAATCATTCGCATATATATGAGGTTGTGTTTCGAGACCTAAGATACCTGAAGAAAGCTATTAGCCATTTCTAACCAGTCAAACCTTGACCTCCTTCATAGCTAATGGACATGGGCTTCTCCAGAGAGCATGCGATGGAGGCTCTACTAAACACCAGCACTATGGAACAGGCCACTGAGTACCTGCTCACACATCCTCCACCACTGCTCAGCGCAGCTGTCAGAGTAAGACTAACACACAGACAAAACTCTCTCTTTCTCTCATACACACACACACACACAAGCATACACAGACAGGATGCACACACAGGCTATAAGTTAGTGTAGTCACTGTGAGCTTTGTTTCTGTAGGAGTTCACCATGTCTGAAGAAGACCAGATGATGCGGGCCATTGCCATGTCTCTAGGTCAAGAAGTTAGCATGGAGCAGCGCTCAGACTCACCTGAGGTGGGCACCCACACATTCATTATTACATCAGTTAAATAGGAATTACTGAGTAGCACAGCATAGGCCACCTCACCTGTCTACTTCACATCTTCACCAAGATTTCCCTGCCTTTGAACAGATTCACAAGTCACACCCATGCTACTTTTTGTTTGTAGGAAGCAGCTCGTCGGCGTGAGGAGGAGGAGAGGAGAGCAAGGGAGCGGGTAGAAGAGGAAGAGTCTCGCTGTCTGGAGCGTTTCCTGGAAGCTGAGCCTCTAGACACCACAGAGCTACATGCCTTCACAGATTCGATGCTGCCTGGCTGCTTCCACCTGCTCGACGAGCTGCCGGACACGGTCTACCGCCTCTGTGATCTCCTCATGACTGCTGTTAAAAGGAACGGCCCTGAGTACAGGGACCTCATCCTCAGACAGGTGGTCAATCAGGTCAGTATACCCGTATGTGCACACAACATACTAATTGGAATAGGTATTTTTTGGCAGTTACTGAAAGTTACTCATACACATCTAGTCAAATAGCTGGCCACGCATGGCTGAATGTGCTACTTATGGTCTTGGGTAAAAAACATTTTGGTGCTAAAGGCTTATCTTTTAAATGCTTAATATAAATTATTTTTTTACAAAGCTATTTTTTTATGCTGTTAGTCAGAGTAAACTATACTGTTAAAAATATGCTTGTGAATTATGGGCCATATACATTATTGGTCATTATTGACTGCTTGCCCAGTGAGACCAGCAGTTTAGATTTCTGCCTGCCCTGCCAGCATTGCCCTGGCCATAACAACAATGCATTTTATGGTTTAAAGTGTATAATTTTTACATTAGTATTATTTAATTTCATTTTACATTTATTGTGTATGTTGCCATTTGAAAGTTTGGGGTTTATGAAAAGTTTGTTCACCAAGGCTGCATTTATTATTAGAATTGTATTATTCTTTTAATATTAGAATTTAATGGTTTTCTATTTTATTATAGTATTGTAATTTATTCCTTTGAAAACTGATGCAAGGGCTGCTGAGAATTCTGCTTTACCATCAATGTCACTTGATCTTTCAGAGATCCTTTTTTTAAGCTAATTTGGTGCTCTGGATACTTATCAATTGAAACATTAAATGTCTTTACTATCACATTTAACTGCGTGTTTGCTGAATACAGGTATTATTTTCTTTTTCTTTTGAGGAAAAAAGTACTGACCTCAAATATTTGAATTGTATATTTTTGTAAATGTTTTTTTATTATTCTTAAATTAAATTTCTAAAAAGAAAATTTTAAATAAGTGAAGGAAATTATAACTGTATATAGGTTTGCAGCACAAATGCATTATTAACAGGTATAAGCTATAGTGCTAGTTACATTACTGTCAGCTGGCCCAAAACTCTCTCACACTGGGCCCAGGTCAGTAGGCCATCCTAATTGTTGAGCCCTGCACCTATGGTGCTTAACTATAATATTTGGGTAGGTTTTGACTTAAAACCATGACCCTATTATCATCTGTATGTTTGTTTATTTCCGAAGGTGTGGGAGGCTGCCAACGTGTTAATAAAGGCTGCAGTGCCGCTAACAACCAGTGACACCAAGACCGTGTCTGAGTGGACAAGACAGATGGCAACCCTCCCCCAGGCCTCCAACCTAGCCACCCGCATCCTGCTGCTCACGCTGCTCTTTGAGGTACATGGTCTTGCATAGTCGGCTGCACACATCATTACTGTTTATTTATGCACTATCCTCTAAAATAATTTATGGATCTGCATGCACAAGTAAAAGCAACCACTGTGCTGTTCTTATGGAAGCGTGTCGTGCTATGTGCCACAGGAGCTGAAACTCTCATGTGCTCGGGTGGTGGAGAGCAGTGGTGTCTTAACTGTGCTGATCAAGCTGTTGGAGGTGGTGCAGCCCTGTCTGCAAGCTGCCAAAGAGCAGAAGGACATCCAAACACCCAAGTGAGTCCCTGTCCTTCCCCTGTCTGCATGATTGATGCACTCAGACATCAGCATTCCTAGAAATCTCTGCTGACCCAAGCATGTTAAAAACCGAGAAGCAGAATTTTTTTTATAGAGGAATAATGTTATGTTTGGGCCCTTTTGCAACAATTTACAGCATTTTCATGTAATAAGATATATATGTTTCCAATATATTTGTTTATTTGTAGATGGATCACCCCTGTTCTCCTGCTTATTGACTTCTATGAGAAAATGGCTGTTTCATCCAAACGAAGAGCTCAGATGAATAAGGTTGGTGCCAGATGTTATAATCCTAATCTTTCAATATGACAACAGTGAACAGTATCTAACGGAAGTGTTGTTAACTTTCTTATCTTAGTACCTGCAGCCCACTGGGAATAACTGGCGTTGGTTTGATGACCGTTCAGGCCGCTGGTGTAGCTACAGTGCAAGTAACAACAGCACCATCGACTCAGCCTGGAGGGCAGGAGAGAGCAGCGTCCGCTTCACTGCAGGCCGTAGGAGATACACTGTCCAGTTTAACACCATGGTGCAGGTAACCGCTACGACCTGGGCAAAACATCCGTTTTGTGACTCGGATAGAAATTTGATTACAGTGGCCATACAGTATGAGTAGTAGATCTTTGTTAGATTCTTTATTTCTCTTTTTTTTCAGGTGAATGAGGAGACTGGGAACAGACGGCCAGTTATGTTGACTGTACAGCGGGTGCCACGGATGCCCAAGACCTCAAAATCCGGGAGTGTCACTGATACGGAGAGAGAAGAGATTGAACAGCGAGCAAAGACTGAAGAGACACAGACTGACACAGGTGAAGCAACAGCAAGCCTATAAAGTTTAAAGGGGGGGTCATATGATGCGATTTAAAAATTTTCCTTTCTCTTTGGAGTGTTAAAAGCTCTTGGTGCATAAAGAGGATCTGTAAAGTTGCAAAGACTAAAGTCTCAAATCCAAAGAGATATTCTTTATAAAAGTTGAGTCTCGACCACACCCCTCTAAAACGCCTCATTCTAACACGTCTACATTCGTTGAGAAAGTGAAACTTTGCTTGGCCTTCCAAAAGAAGACAGCTAGAAATCATGTTTATAATGGGTTTTATGTTTGTCTCATTGCTCTGGGCGGACAGGGCATCACAATATGTTAAGAGGTGTAACATTCCCGTCATGCGCTTGAGGTATTCGGCCAATCACAGCACACTGGATAGCTGGCCAATCAGAGCACACCTCGCTTCAGACCGATGAGCCTTAAACTGCATAAACACATTATTTCCATTACACCAAATAATGTTCTTTTTAGCAGCATAGTATGACCCCTTTATACCTTTCTTTTTTTTTCTCCATTGTTTGATGGGGGGAAAATTACTGAGTGCACCTTGTTTCTGCTTTTCACAGAGTTTTGGCTTTGGCTATGAGTGAAATTGAATACTATTTATAATTAAAAAAAAAAAAAAATTTAATTCATTAGCATTAAATTGTGTGTGTATATTTATAGTTTATTAAATGTTTCTTTATGACATTTTTTCAGATTCCGGCGCTGTGGAGATGGCGCCCCCTAAAGAAGAGTCAGAGCAGAAGGAATCAAGCACCGCAGCTCACTCTACCCTTCAGGAACCCTCTGGTTCCAGCGGTATTGTTGTACAGGGGATGACAGAGGACATGATCACTGTTTTGATCCGTGCCTGTGTCAGCATGATCAGTGTCCCCGTGGATCCGGACACTTTACATGCCACTTTGCGACTCTGTCTGCGTCTCACACGTACACACCATTACGCCATGATGTTTGCAGAGCTCAAAAGCACTCGTATGATCCTGAACCTCACGCAGAGCTCAGGGTTCAATGGCTTCACCCCATTGGTCACTCTGCTCTTCCGTCACATCATAGAAGACCCAGCCACCCTGCGACACACTATGGAGAAGGTTCATATTTACCCAAAAGCAACATTTCTTTTATCTTGGGTGTGTTACCTAAAATAGCTTGTCCTTATTTGATCTCACTCTCTTTCCTCAGGTGGTACGGTCTGCCGTCACCAGTGGTGCAGGAAGCACTACGTCAGGTGTGGTGTCAGGTAGTCTGGGCTCCAGGGAGATCAACTACATCCTACGTGTCCTCGGCCCAGCGGCCTGTCGCAACCCAGAGTGCTTTATGGAAACTGCCAAGAGCTGTATCCGAATTGCTCTCCCTGCCCCAAGAGGTGCTGGCACTGGTATGGTGGAAACCTCCCAAAAATCCACCCAAAAATAATAAATCAGCATATGGTGTTGTTCTAAAGCCTAATAACCAGTCACAATCTCTCTTTGTTCATCAGCCTCAGATGATGAGTTTGAGAACTTCAGAATTAAGGGTCCAAATGCTGTTCAGCTAGTGAAGACGACACCCCTGAAGCTGTCCCCACTGCCCTCCATACCAGAGACTATTAAAGAGGTCATCTATGACATGCTGAATGCCCTAGCAGCATATCACGCTCCAGAAGAGGGTAAGACAGAAAAATGAGAGCATGCGTTTTTATTTAGTTCATGGTCCAGATCTATCAAGCTGTCATCTCTCATCAACATCCACTTCTCTCAATGCTTGGGGTCCATTTGGGTTTGTTTATGTGTAGCAGAGAGAGGAGAGGAGCGGGCAGCCACAGTACCGGGAAGTCAAGACCTGTGTCAGATCCTGCAGGATGTTGGTGATGATGTCTACCAGCAGTACAGACTTACCAGACAAGGCAGTGATTTTGATTCGCAGTCTGCTTTCCACATCAATGTAAGAGTTTTATATATGTTGTACAATATCTGTCTGATTTTGTGCATTGTCAATTATCAAAGAATGCCATACTTGGAATCACTATTGATAAGACCTAGAAAATTCAGCTTTTTTTTTTTCTTTTTTTTTCTAAAATATAAAGTTGAAAAGTATGAAAAATTTGTTTTTAAAGATTCACAAGTATTTTTCATGGCGTTCGGAGCAGGCAGCCCAAAGTTTAGTGATTATTTATTGTAACTTCAAGACACAGTTACACAAAACAGTTTGTCTCTACCGTAAGCAAGTCTCATATGAAATTCACTAAATGAATGAGCATGTGCTCACAACATATTCAGACTGTAACATTACCAGTTGGATTTTTTTAAAGCCATTTGTCAGATGAAAATTGAATGTTGGAATTCTCCTATATTAGTGACATCAAAATGTGTGGTTTGTTGCTTAGACATGAAGATGGACTTGCTTGACTTAGGGTGGCAAAAAAGCTTCCTCAACACTTTATTCGTTACATAACACCAGGCCTGCTCCAATGCCATGTCATGAGGATTTTTTTGTATGAAAATGTACAAATCTAGTTCAATTAGATACTCTGTGAAAAACACAAGTAGCCCCCAGTGTGTGTAATATAATAAGCTCAGAAATGTGGGATTTGTATTAATAGTGGGTGTTAATTATATCAGACCCAGGTGTTTGCTGCTGATGGTGCTGTTGCAGAATCCTCCCAATCTGGAACTCCACAGGGAGAAGGTGTGAACTTCTATACATGCACACTTACACATTTAGAGCTTAGAACCCTTTCTTTATACAATGACCATGTTTTTGTCACTTTGGCTGGTTTCTTGTCTTGCCCTTGTAATTGTTTTCCTGTCATTGCTCTTTCTCTATACCTAGCCTCGACGCCTGAGGAAATGCGAGAAGAGAAAAAGGAACAGGAGGGAGAGAAGGGAGCTTCCACGGAGGAGAGCCGAGCTGCCAAAGCTAAGGCCAGCAAACCCCTGATGCCCACTTCTACCATCCTGAGACTGCTTGCAGAGCTGGTGCGCTCCTATGTTGGCATCGCCACTCTCATCACCTCTTACAACTACATAGCTGGCCAGTCAGAGCTCATTAAGGAGGTGAGTCACATCAGTAGATGTGCAACCAGTGTTTCAGTCAAAGGTTTCATTTTTCACGTCATTGCTTTTAGAGAACTGATTCTGTTTATGCAATATTGAGTTATAAGACATTGCCTGGACAGTATTTCAGTGTATTTGTAAAGTTCTATTTTACTTTCTTTTAGCAAACATCATTCATCATGTGTAATAATTGTGACCATATATATGTACAGGATTGCAGTGTGCTGGCATTTGTTTTGGACCACTTGCTCCCACACACCCAGAACTCCGAGGACAAGGACACCCCTGCCCTTGCACGACTTTTCCTGGCCAGCCTCGCTGCAGCTGGCACAGGCACTGATGCCCAGGCAGCCCTGGTCAATGAGGTCAAGGCTGCTTTGAGTCGAGCATTGGCCATGGCAGAAGGCACTGAGAAACACGCCCGGTGAGTCGAGCTGCCCAGTCACTATTCTAAAATGTACTTTTAAACTATTAAGACACTGATTGTACTTAACTGGATATGTACAACTTGACTAAACTTTGACATTTATCTCTTTGCAGCTTGCAAGCAGTGATGTGTATCATCAGCACCATTATGGAGTCGTGTCCCTCCACCTCAAGCTTCTACAGCACAGCGACAGCCAAGACCCAGCACAACGGCATGAACAATATCATCCGACTCTTCCTAAAGAAAGGCCTTGTTAATGACCTTGCCCGTGTGCCTCATAGTCTTGATCTATCCAGGTATCACAAAATAATAATAATAATAACAACAACGAACTCTTGATATATTAGTAGAATGCAAATTTTTGTTTATCGTTTAATGTTTTTCTAACCATGGTGATATTGCATAATTGATTTTTAAGCAAATGTAAATTGTTTTTATTTTTTTTCTTGCAGTCCAAATATGGCAAACACAGTAAATGCTGCTCTGAAGCCTTTGGAGACGTTGTCACGAATTGTGAATCAGCCTAGTAGTTTGTTTGGGGGTAAAGGGGGATCCAGCAAGAACAAGACCGAGCATGACACTGTTGGCACAGTCAGGGACAACAACAGCAACACCCAAGATCAAGGTAATGCTCGTATCACTGATCACTTTAACTCTCAGCAGAGTGCCCCAGTGCCCTTGCTGAGTGTTGTGTGTTTGTCTAACTGTGTACAGGGGAGGCAGGCGAGGCAGAGCCAGCAGAGAATCGTGACCGTGGTCAAGCCACAGATGCTGACCTAATGGATGGAGAAACCGAGGGTGACACCGTGGTCATTGCTGGACAGCCAGAGGTGCTAAGCACTCAGGCCATGCAGGTTAGAAGCACAGCAGTTTGTGGAACTGTTCTCTGTTGATGAATATGAAATTCCTCCTCCAGCTGAACAATGTTTGTTATTCATGTATTCTTGTAGGTGGAAAATGAGTTGGTGGATTTGATTGATGAACTTTTAGAAAGAGATGCAGGAACTGTTAATAGCACCATCATTGGTAAGTGATTTATTTGGTTTCAGGCCAAATATGAAAGCGATACAGAGTTGGATTTGTGTGTTTGATTTGGTTTTGTTAATTAGTGGGTCGCTCTGGAGAGGATGAGTCTCAAGAGGACGTGTTGATGGATGAAGCTCCTTCCAATATGAGTCAGGCCTCCACTCTCCAAGCCAACAGAGAGGGTAGGACATGGATCTCTTTCATATTAGCTCATGGAACATATGATGACAGTGACCCATAAATGCCATAGCCTGGCTCATCGGGCCTTATAGAAAGGGGGCACACCCTCTGAATTTCATTGCCTCCGAAACTTATGTTTCACACTGGGAATTTGTCTTTATACTCCTCAAATCTGTCTTGGGGAAGATCTTGTAGTCATTTTGTTCTCTTTACTGATTTAGACTCTATGAACATTCTTGAACCAGAAGATGAGGAACACACACAGGAGGAAGACTCCAGCGGCAGCAACGAGGATGAGGATAGTCAAGATGAGGAGGAAGAAGAGGAGGAAGAGGAGGAGGAGGATCAGGTAATAATTATTTAAAAAGCAAAGACAGAAACCACCCTAGAGAAGATTTATCTTTTTTTTTTTTTTTTTTTTGCATTTTTCTCATTTTGTTATGTGTTCCCAGGATGATGAAGAGGGAGATGAGGACGATGATGATGAAGGTTCAGAAATGGAACTGGATGAAGATTTTCCTGATATCAATGCTGCTCCACACATTCGTTTTGAGAGATTTGACCGAGACGATGACCTCATCATTGAGTTTGATAACATGTTCTCCACATCTGGTAAGAAATTAGTGGTTTAATAAACATCTTTGGGCTACTATACATTTATTCCCTTTTTCTTTTTCCTTTTTTTTTACTCAAAGTAGTTTGAGCTGAACATCCCTGAGAATTTTTTTTTTTTTTTTTTTTTGACCAAATGTGTCACGTCTATTCTATCTGTCTTTTGTGCACTTTAGCTGACATACCTCCCTCACCAGGAAATATCCCCAGCTCCCACCCTCTGATGGTGCGTCACGCTGACCATGGCTCACTGACTCTGGGGGGAACAGGCACCAGCAGCAGATTGGCTCAGGGCATGGGACGCAGCCAACGCTCTCTCCGCCAGCTCACGGCCAACACGGGTCACACGGTCCATGTACATTACCCTGGTAACCGCCAGCCCAACCCTCCTCTCATCTTGCAGAGGTGAGTCCATTAACTTTACTGCCTTTGTTTTAACACGATATGAAATAACATGCTTTACAGTGGTGCAAAAATGTGCACGTAAATTTTTCTTTTTTATCCTTTTAAAAATCACAGCTTTCATTGCTTTTCTTGGTTTCCTGTAGTTCCAACATGAAAAAACATCATAAATGAGACTCGTTTACAATTCTGTTTGTTGTCACTGCAGCTTCAAATTCCTTTTATTTTTCATGTGTGTGTCTCTCAGATTATTGGGCCCCAGTGCTGCAGCTGATATCTTGCAGCTGTCAAGCTCTCTGCCTCTGCAGTCTCGTGGTCGTGCACGTTTACTGGTGGGCAACGAGGACGTGCACATCATTGCCCGTTCGGATGATGAGCTACTGGATGACTTCTTTCATGAACAGAGTAGCACCGGAGGACAAGCTGGTGAGACTCCCACAGACAAGCTGCTTTAAAATTAACGGTTCCAGATGCACCTGCTAAACCCTTGTGTTCTACAGGAACCCTTTCAAGCATCCCGACCGCCTTAACCAGATGGACGGATGAGTGTAAAGTCCTGGATGCCGAGAGCATGCATGACTGTGTGGCAGGTGAGACTCATCTCAGAATGAATATATTACCATCTGTTGTTTATGCACTGCAGGAAGAATTGCTAAATGAGTTTATCTCTAATGTCAAGTCTTGTGCTTGGTCTCTCAGTGGTGAAGGTCCCCATACTGCAGCACCTGGAGAGCTTGCGAGATGAGGAGCTGGAGGAGCGCAGGGAGAAGAGGAGGAGACAGTTGGCAGAGGAAGAGGAGACAGCCAAACAGAATGAGAGTTCTGCAGCTGGTGAAGAGACCCGGGAACAGAGCCTACAGGTACAAAAAAAATAATGAATGTGAATGAATAAAGTTAGAAAATAAGTTTGAAGCTTTAAATTGTAGTGTAATCTACAGGCTGTATTGCAGACAGGTGCTTCTGTTATAGACACTTGGTTGATTTATAATTGTAGCAATTGAGTTTGGATGTTTTTGTCATGTTTACAATTGCCAAGCAGTGTTGCTTGCCACGTTATATAGCATTTAAGTGATGTGCTGTCAAATTTTTTAACGTTGCTCGTGTATTCATACACTACCCTACACAAATTATTTGGAAGTAATATCCCGTACGCTCACCAAGGCTGCCTTTATTTGATCAAAAATACAGTAAAACAGTAATTCTAAAATATTTTTTATAATACCGTACATTTTCTATTTTAATATATTTTAAAATTGATTCCTTGGACTCCCACAGGACTTTTCAGAATTTTCAGCAGTCGTTACTCCAGTCTTTATTGTTACATGATCCTCCAGAAATCTTTTTTTTTTTTTTTTTTTTTTAATTACTATGATTTATAAGATTGAATTAAATCTTCAATCAAACCATGGGTATCAGGCAGGACCCATGTCACATCCCTGATTCAGTGTGAATTTCACAGTAAGGGTGGATGAATTGTTGCTTTTATTTCCCTCAGGGCTCTGGGCTTGGAACAGTCAATGGAGCTGGAGAGAATGCTGCAGGTTAGAACATTGCATGTTTGTCTAGTGTTTACGTGCATGTTTTTGTTCATTTCCGTTTCACTGAGCACAAAAAATGCAAATAAAACAAATGTTTTGTTTCTAAAATGTAATCAGCTATTTCATTGTGAAGAACCAGGGTACTGGATAAACTCTTCTGCGGGCTGTGGGATGAGGTAGTAGTTTGTATAGTTTTAGGATCACACCAGATCTGGGAGATAACTATACAGTCTACTGTCTTTCCCACGGTAACTGCTTCAACAGCTGGACGATCTTTCTGCCGACACCGCGGTAATGCTGCTAGGCAACAATCAATTGCTCGATCAATAATTTCTAGGCAACTGCTCAATTATTTATAGGTTTACAGCTACATGAATTGTATTCACCACATTACTGTCAATATGAACACTATTTTTTTTGCTTTTGGCTGTCAAATGTTTGAGTGTTGTTATCGTCTTTAGTTGGATAAGGCTACAGTGGCTGTGATGTGGTGAGGTAGTAAGTTGTGTTGTTGTTGGGGATCAGTGTAGTGTGGCCCTCGAAGGAGATAACTATACAATTTACTGCCTTCCTCACTGCAGACCCTCAGTCACATGCCCTTCCTTTTCATTACCTTCTTCAACCGAGCTACAGTGTCATTTATCACATTTATCTTAACTTATCATGTCCACAATACTCATTTCTTTTCATTCTGTTATCTGGTCAGAAGGAGAACAGGCCCAGAGTGGATTGTCGTCCTGCCTGGACCCTCCTCGCACCTCTGAGGGTTTCCTAACAGCGCCCCCATCAGGAGACGTCACCCCAACCACCCCTGCCCCACACGAGCAAGCCCTCGTGTCTCTTGAAACAGCCATCAGTCAGCAGGTGCACCAGCCAATCACTGAGCTGCTGCTGGCTGACTCCAATCCTAATTCTCATGGCGCCTTGGCAGGGGCGGGGATTCCCCAGCTCTCAGCACCTGATAGGCCGAATTGTGAGGCAGAAGCATCTCAGATGGAGATGTCACCTGTACCCACTATTGGTGAGAGAGGAGGAGGAGGAGCATTGGATGCAGTCAGGGAAGGTAGATTAACTTTGAATCCTGTAAAATTAGAATTTACACACTGTGGTTCAGTGGAATGACTTTAACATTCACATCACGGTGAATTCTCCTTATTCTACTTAAAAATGCCATGGCTAAAAGATCTGTGAAGAGGCTTAGCCTTTATCAGAATTGTTGTATAATCCCACTGCATTCTACATGCAACAACTGCATGTACTTTCCCCCACCTTTTACATTGGGTATGTTGAATTGTATACTAATCTCTTCTTCCTGCTGTCTGTCTCAGCTTCTCTCAGTCCGGATATAGCTGAAAGTTCAGAGCCTGTGCCAGTGGGTGTATCTCAGCTTGAAGGTTCACCCATGGATACAAGCAGTCCTGCCTCAGGAACGCAGGAAGAGCCAGCTGCCAGCTCCGCTCCACCCAATCACATGTCTCAGGAACTGTCAGGAAGTGGTGACAGTGGCCTCACAGACAGGCAAACAGATGGAGAAACAGGGTGTGTATTTGGACCACAGTACTTCTTAGATAAATAGATCAGTAGGGATTGGCTGTTATTGCATTGTTGTTTTTCTTAACTTCTTCTTTTTTTCTTTATAAAGTGCCTTTATTTTCTTCATTACAACTGCAATATGTATTAAAAATGAATAAAATAACAATTAATAGTATTGATAAAATACTACAAAAAAGTTTACAATTCATATTAATATTATATTAAAATATTACTGTTAATCTAGAACATAGTGGGTGGTATCCTGCTGATATAATGTTTAGAATTGTTTGCACAAAATTGGTCAATTTACAAATAATGTTTACACAATACACATCTTGTTAACCAGGTTGTTGGATTTAGAGCTAACAATATGCCTGAAGGTCCGTTTAGTCATTTATTGGCCAATGATGATGGTTAAATATTGCTTAAATTATCTACCAATCACTTGTTTCTGCTTTCTTCCATTTAAAAGTAAATTTGCTATTTAATTTTAGTAAGCAAGGGACCACACATCTACCAAAAATAATTATATACTTGGTTTTGTATGACTATTGAATTCTTACCATATTATGATCTTTATTTCAGCTCAACTTCTGTTTCATCCCCTGGTGAAACCATGCCTCGGAGTGACAGTGCAGATAGCCAATCGCAGGCAATCCAGGAGGAGCCCCTCCCATCCACCAGCAATGAAGAGGATGACCCTCTGGCAGGTTGGTTTTTCAGTTAAGATTGATGATGAATATAGCCATGAGCCATTCCTCAACTTTGTATCAAATTTTCTGTCACTTTCTTGCAGGCATCAGTCTGCCAGAAGGTGTGGACCCATCTTTCTTGGCAGCGCTGCCTGAAGACATCCGTCGGGAGGTACTGCAGAACCAGCTGGGAATAAGACCTCCTTCTCGGCCTCCTGTCGCCTCCACGTTGGCAGCGACAGCTAGTACTGTGCTGGCAGGAGGGCCAGGGCTTACTGAGGTCAGCCCAGAATTCCTAGCTGCTCTCCCACCTGCAATTCAGGAAGAGGTATGAGTAACAAATGCAGAGTGATTAAAATAAATTGTCTGAATAGGAAAAAGTCTTCATGGAGTTGATGAATATTTTCCTGTGCTATCAGGTCTTGGCCCAGCAACGTGCAGAGCAGCAGCGTCGAGAGCTATCCCAGCAACCTCCACAGGGTGATCAACCTCTAGACCCTGTCACGTTCATCCAGACCCTGCCCTCTGAGTTGCGGCGATCCGTTCTGGAGGACATGGAGGATAGTGTGCTGGCAGTCATGCCCCCAGATATTGCAGCAGAAGCTGCGGCACTGCGGAGGGAACAGGAGGCCAGGCAGAGACAGCTGATGCATGAGAGGTTGTTCGGTCACAGTTCTTCCTCAGCCCTGTCTGCCATCCTGCGCTCACCTGCCTTCACCAGCCGCCTCGGTGGCAACCGTGGGGTACAATACACTCGATTGGCTGTGCAAAGAGGAGGAACATTTCAAATGGGAGGGAGTGCCAATCACAGCCGGTGAGTGTGACGATAAAAAGGGCTTGATGCTTGAAAAATACCAATAATAAAAATGTCCATGCTTTATCTGATGGTTTTTGGCATGAAATTAAATCAAACTGATGTGTTTTTTTTTTTTTTTTTTTTTTTTTTACACTTTAATGCCCTGCAGGGACTATTTTTTTATATTATTCACGCATGCTTCTAAATGCAACTTACAGTTTGCACATGTATTTTTAGTTCCAAATGTTAGTGAAACACTTGCACTGTATTTATGAACAAGTAAATTTAATATTTCTAAATCATCTTTTGTTGTTTTTGAATGTAGGCCCTCTAGCTCTAACGTTGATTCTCTTCTGCGTCTGCGGGGGCGTCTCTTGTTGGACCATGAGGCCTTGTCCTGCCTTCTAGTGCTGCTTTTTGTGGATGAGCCCAAGCTCAATACCAGCCGCCTCCACAGAGTGCTGCGTAACTTGTGCTACCACTCTCAGACACGTGGCTGGGTCATCCGCAGCCTCTTGTCTATCCTTCAGCGTAGCAGCGAGAGTGAGCTCTGCCTGGAGACTGCACGCCTGGAGGAGTCCCGTGGCAAGCGGTCCCTAGGCCAGGGCTCATCCAGTGGAGGAAAGGCTTCCTGTTCATCTACGCAGGCTGCTGTATCCTCTTCGTCGTCATCTTCCTCTCTGGAGCTGATGAACAGAGTGGAGTCGCGTAGTTCCAGTCAGCTCTCCTGGCTGTCCGTTTCAATGGATGCAGCTTTGGGATGCAGGACCAACATCTTTCAGATCCAGCGGGTGTCGGGCAGAAAGCACACGGAGAAGCATTCGGCAGGAGTGGGCATGAGCTCCGGAGGGCTCGGAGGTGGCGTTTCAGGAGCGGGAGTAGCATGTGCAGGAGGAGGAGGAGGTGGATCAACTGTTCACATCCACCCACAGGCTGCTCCAGTTGTATGTCGACATGTACTGGATACCCTCATCCAACTGGCCAAGGTACTAGACCACCTATAGCCAAAGGGCACTCATCACTTGTTAATGCATTAGGCATGTGTAAGATTTATACAAATTTAAATGTGGTATTGAATTAAAGGCATAGTTCACCCAAAAATTAAAATTGTCATTAATTTCCCTCATTTCCTTCCAAACCCAAAATCCTCTGAACACAAAGTAAGATATTTTTTAGATCCAAGAGCTCTCTAACCCTCCCATAGACAGCAAGGGTCCTACCATGATCAAGATCCGAAAACATAGGAAGGACATCAGTAAAATAGTTTTCTTTGGGCACAAAAAGTATTCTGGTAGCTTTGTAAAATTACGGTTGAACCCCAGATTACAGGTTTGGAATGACAAATTAATGACAGAATTTCCATTTTTGGGTGAACTATCCCTTTAAGTAACTAATGAGTTGTCTTCTCAAAAACAAGTTTCAAACTTTTTTTTTTTTATGACAAAGAAGTTCAAACATTAAATGTGATTTAAAGTAATATGCAAAATGTACTAATTATACAGATGAAAAGCCAAAGCAATAAAGAACATTTCTTTTTTTCTTCTAGGTATTTCCCAGTCACTTCACTCAGCAGCGCTGTAAAGATCCCCTGTCATCATCCTCATCAGAGTTGGACACTCGTCTTTGTGTCGGCTCAACACTGACTCCCAGTGGAAGCTACAGGTCTGGTGGCACCAGCCAGAGCAACTCCTCTGCTACCCTGAGTAATCCCACTTCTACCCACAATTCCCTGAGTGCCTGTACAGTTACAGCACAGTCCCTGGGCATTTCCACTGATTTCTGGGATCTCCTGGTCAAGCTGGACAACATGAATGTGAGCCGTAAAGGCAAGGCCTCCATGAAGACTCTGCCTCTAGGGGGTGCTGGTGAGACAGATGGGGCTCTGTTGAGCCTCGAGGCATCTCCATTGGGCCAGCTGATGAACATGCTCTCCCACCCAGTGATCCGCCGTAGTTCCCTTCTTACTGAGAAACTGCTCCGTCTGCTCTCTTTGATTTCCATCGCTCTGCCTGACAACAAGGCCACGGAGGTTCCAGCCAGCCACCCAGTGCCTCAGGCCCCGAATGCCACACCCTCTGCGCCTGCCACTCAAACCACAGTAGGGTCCGGGACCATCACATCGGTGGGAGGTACAGGAACCATGCAGGGCTCAGTGGTCCCGACGCCCTCTCAACCAGCCACCACAATGTCTGCTGCAACAAGCAGCACCACCACCTCTGGCAGTATTGCTGGTGAGTCTCTCTTTATAGCATTAAAAACAGTTTAAAACATGGATTAATATGGAAAGTTCTGGTTCTTGAATAAGATTGGCTGAGCCACATTTTAAGCTGTTTTAAAATCTATAAATTAGGGCTTTTCAGACCGTTTTCATTTTAGGCTGGAGTATCTCTTTAACACTATTAGGAGTGGGTGATATGTATAACACTGTTGATTGACCAGACAATTGTGTTTGTGATTTTGACCGTAAAATATTCAATTGTTATATCTCATTATTTTAGCAGGAAAACCGAAACCAGCAGTGAGCAGCACAGACATTGAAACCAAACTGGCCTCAGCTGGACTAACAGAGAAACAGCTGCAGCTCTCTGTGGAGGTATTTAATGATGGTGCACGCACATATGTCTCCTCATGTATGGTTCTCCTAACCCTGGGCTCTTTTGACCCAGCTCAGCAGGCGGATTAGTTACCTCCTGTGGTTTGTGTCCAGGTGCTGACATCCCACTCGTGTTCAGAGGAAGGTCTGGAGGACGCGGCTAACATCCTGCTGCAGCTGTCCAGAGGGGACTCACCAACCCGAGACACTGTATTGAGACTTCTACTCAGCGGGGCACGTCAGCTCGGATACACTCTCTGCAAACAAATCGGTCAGTACTACATTACTACCCTGTTTTTGGTAGTATGGTCACTCATGGCATGATTAAGGGCTGAATAGTAAAGATGTAAAGTGTAAAGAATAGTAAAGATGTAAAGTGTAAAGATGTAAAGATAGTAAAGTGGCGCTTGGTTTTGCTTTTGCCTATCGCGGGACTGCCTGGTTTCGATCTGCTAAATAGTGAGGCGTGGCCAAAGCCAGTGAAAGTACTTAATTAGCTGTTTGGAAAGCACTTGTCAGAAGAAACAGTCGAGCAACATAGAAGGACAGCAGCTTGTGAGTGTTTTGTCTTGTTTTCTCATCAGACTAGTGTGTGATCATCATTGCTAGGAAAGTTTTTGTTTTGGTTTAAATTGTGTGTCTTACCGTGGTTAATACGTGCTGAAAGTGGCGCTTGGTTTTGCGTTTGCCTATCGCGGGACTGCCTGGTTTCCATCTCGCCTGTCTGCTGTGGTTTCATCCTCTCTTCCACCATTCTCTCAGTTTTCTGCTCTGGACACGAACAGTGCTACGGACACTCTTTGCTCCACTTTAACATCTTGCTTGGACAACTTTTGCCCACTGTTGTCTAGACCAGCACGCACTGCCCCATCTGCCCCCTGGCTGTCCGAGGTTCTCCGTGAACATCGCTCTAAACTCAGGGCTGCAAAGAGGAAATGGCAGAAATCAAAAAACTCCACAGATCTCAGTGTGTATCAATCACTCCTCTCTTCCTTCTCTGCAAAGGTCTTAACAGCTAAAACATCCTACTACCACAACAAAATTAACAGCTGCTGTGACGCTCGGACACTATTCAAGACTTTCTCTTCTCTTCTTAATCCGCCGCCTCCACCTCCTCCATCGACTCTTACAGCGGACGACTTTGCAACTTTCTTCACAAATAAGACGAGATCCATCAGTGAACAATTCTCCACACCACAGACTGTGGAAAACTTCACAATGACTGATGCACACTCTTTATCCTCCTTCTCCCCACTCTCAGAGATGGACGTCTCCAAAATTCTCCTGTCCAATCATCCTACTACTTGTCCACTTGATCCTATCCCCACTCACCTCCTTCAAGCGATCTCTTCTTCAGTCATACCTTCACTTACTCACATTATCAACTCCTCTCTTCAATCTGGAACATTTCCCTTAGCATTCAAGCAGGCTCGGGTAAACCCACTGCTCAAGAAACATCTCTAAATCCAGCGCTTCTTGAAAACTACAGACCGGTATCCCTTCTTCCATTCATTGCAAAGACACTTGAGCGGGCTGTGTTCAACCAGCTTTCTATGTTCCTTGGACAGAACAACCTCCTGGACAGCAACCAATCTGGCTTCAAAAGTGGCCACTCAACTGAGACTGCTCTGCTCTCGGTTACTGAAGCCCTGCGAGTAGCAAGAGCAGCTTCAAAATCCTCGGTACTCATCTTACTGGACCTGTCTGCTGCTTTTGACACTGTTAATCACCAGATTCTCCTGTCCACCCTCAGAAAGATGGGGATCTCTGGAACTGCTCTCCTGTGGGTTAAGTCCTACCTCTCTGACAGATCCTTCAGTGTGTCTTGGAGGGGTGAGGTTTCTAAGTCACACCACCTTGCTACTGGGGTTCCTCAGGGCTCAGTACTTGGACCACTTCTCTTCTCCATCTACATGACATCTTTAGGATCTGTCATTCAGAAGCATGGCTTTTCTTATCACTGCTATGCCGATGACACCCAACTCTACTTCTCATTCCAGCCTGATGACCCGACGGTAGCTGCTCACATTTCAGCCTGTCTGAGTGACATTTCTAGCTGGATGAATGACCATCACCTTCAGCTTAACCTTACAAAGACTGAACTACTGGTGATTCCAGCTAACCCATTGATTCATCACAACTTCTCTATACAGCTGGGCTCGTCAACCATAACTCCTTCGAGGACAGCCAGAAACCTAGGAGTTGTGATGGATCATCAATTAAGCTTCACTGACCACATTGCTACAACGACCCAGTCCTGCAGGTTTGCCTTATACAACATTAGGAAGATTAGACCCTTCCTGTCAGAGCAAGCAACCCAACTTCTTGTCCAAGCTCTTGTTCTCTCCAGACTGGACTATTGTAATGCTCTCCTGGCGGGCCTTCCTGCATGCACTGTCAAGCCTCTGCAAATGATCCAGAATGCAGCAGCGAGGGTTGTCTTCAATGAGCCAAAGAAAGCTCATGTTACTCCCCTCCTCATCAGGTTACACTGGCTACCAGTAGCTGCTCGCATCAAATTCAAGGTACTGATGCTTGCCTACAAGACAACCACTGGCACGGCACCAACTTACCTAAACTCACTGGTTAAATCCTATGTGCCCTCCAGAAGCTTGTGCTCTGCAAGTGAACAACGCCTTGTGGTGCCATCCCAAAGAAATTCAAAATCACTCTCACGGACCTTTTCCTGGACTGTGCCCAGCTGGTGGAATGACCTCCCAATCTCAATTCGTACAGCAGAGTCTTTACTCATTTTCAAGAAACATCTAAAGACTCATCTTTTTCGCCTGCACTTAACCTACTAACACCAGTACTTTTCCTTTTCTTGTCTTTTTCATTTAATTAAAAAAAAAAAAAAAAAAATTATATACACCTGGCTATGCGTTCTATACTAGACTAACTGAGACTTGTCATGGCACTTGTATTCTGTTGTTGTTCTCTTGTTGACCTGACTGCTTCTATTGTTCTCATTTGTAAGTCGCTTTGGATAAAAGCGTCTGCTAAATGATTAAATGTAAATGTAAAATGTATTATATGGGAAGGAATATGCTAATGTACTCGTGATTGTGTTATCACCATCATGAAGGTTTGTGAATAATCTATTTTGAAATTGTGAAAGGTAATCTCTTTATTTTGTCTCTGGTCTGTATAGGCACTTTACTGGCGGAGTTGAGGGAGTATAACCTGGAGCAGCAGAGAAGAGCACGTGCTGATGCTCAGTCTCCTGAAGCTCATGAGGACCCATCCATATCCACACGCCTAAAGGGCAAGATGACCAGCAGGTGAGGACAAACTTTCAGCCTAAGTTACCGTTTGGGGTTGACTTTCATTGAATTTTTTTTGGAAAGTATATTAAGACTTATCTATTGTTCTAAACTATTAAAATAAGACTTTATTTGATTAGAAATCAGTATTACTGTGAATTCATTTTTTCTTTTTTTTTTAAACCCCATGAACACTACAGAATATCATTAAACATTATAAAGAGTATACTTTCCCACCGCTACATTTATCAAACACAAAATGACATTAAAAATAAGTTGTAAAATAAAGTAATATATGCAAATACACAAATTAAATAGAAATAAAGATGAAATGACATTCACTGATGTCTTAAAAAAAGTAAAGCAGAGTTTATTTATAGTACATTGGATTTCAAATTAGATTCATCATTACATAAGATTCCATAATGATGAATCTAATTTGCAATCCAATGTACTACAAAAAACCTCTGCTTTACCTTCTATTGCATATGTTAATTTTTCAAGAGTAAGGTTGTCAGACATTTCTTTAATCCACTGTGAAAGAACAGGACTTTGGATGTTTTTACATCTATAGTAATAACACTTTTAGCTTATTTTAAACTGAGATCTATGAGCATCTTTTTGCTGGCATTTACTGACATTCTCAGGATATATATATGCAATAAACAAAGCTTTGATTCCAAAAGAATATTTTCTACGGTCATTTCACAGACTATGCCAAGAACCTCCCTCCAGAACATTTGCAGCTCTCTACACTATTTTATTATTATTATTATTATTATTATTATTACAATTTATAATAACTTTGCTGTCATTATAGTTGTGCTTCTGAATATTTTTGTGAAAACTTATAATTTCTTTTTAGGATTCCTTGATGAATAGAAAGTTTGAAACATAAATGTTTTGTAACATTATTGTCTCTACTGTCACTTATGATTTTTAAAACAAATAAATATATATATATATATATATATATATATATATATATATATATATATATATATATATATATATATATATATATATATATATATATATATATATATATATGTCTTTGCTAAAGTAAAAAAAAAAAAAAATTCACAAAAGGAAAAAACAACAACACTTAAAGTGTTAAACAATAGCCTCTAGATATGATTAATGTTGATAAAAGCTTAATTAGTGAAAATGAAAAGGGTTCTTTCCAATAACAGTACTTGTTTTTAACTGAATTGCAGATTTGATGGGTCAGAGAGTGTGGTGATTGTGGCTGCTCAGAAGCGCACATTAGGTGGTCGTGAGCTGCAGCTGCCCTGCATGAGCTCTCTCACATCCAAGACCTCCACGCAGAAGTTTTTCCTGCGTGTGCTGCAGGTCATCATTCAGCTTAGAGAAGACACACGGCGGGCTAACAAGAAAGCTAAACAGACAGGAGGAAGACTGAGTAAGTAACTCTCTTTTAACACAGAGGCATCCTCTAATTGAGTGATATAGACAGCTTCAGAGGTCTCTATATTTATCCTCCATTTGTCTCCAGGTTCGACCAGTCTGGGCTCGGCCAGCAGTATCCAGGCTGCGGTTCGTCAGCTAGAGGCTGAAGCGGACGCCATCATTCAGATGGTGAGAGAGGGGCAGAGGGCACGCCGTCTACAGCAGGCTCCCCCACCCTCTTCATCTGCATCCTCTTCCGCTGCTGCTGCATCCGCTGCTGTGGCTGTGGCTGGATCGTCTGCCCCCAATACCTCTGCAACCAACAACCCCCCCGCTGGCACGGCCAGCGCAGCCACGGTTAGCATGGGCCGCACTGACAGCAGGCAGACTGCTACTGACTGTACTCACCCTCACACACACTCATGTTGTTCATAATGTCCTGAGTATTTCTTAATGTTGCTATCTGGCTTATCCCTTATTACTGAATTACTTATCTTAGTAAAGTTACAGTCCATTTTCAGAGGGACATAGGGCAGGATGAAAGCCCTTTTTTTCTCTCTCTCTCTCTCTCTCTCTCGCTCTCTAAATGAACAATAATTTATGTAAAGTATTGAAATATTAATAGTTAAAAAAATGGGTAGACTGCAAAATTTAACTTTTTTCAGTTTAAAAGAAATTATCTGGAAATTCATGCAAAGGTGATTAAGACTTTCCAGGTCTCAGTTTTGTTCAAACCTGAGTGTTTATTATTATAATCTTATTATTATTAAAATATTTTCATACTCCGGTGAAATATCCTATCAAAAAGTACTTTAGGAAACCTAATAAATTCCAATTAAACTGACTTTGAACTCATTATGCTTAGTTTTATATCACCAACAAAATCATTGCAAAATATCTCAATTGTTTATTATACAGCCGAGCCCTGATTAAACATTGAATGTCATGATGCAAGTAAATATTAGCTTGCAGTTCAAATTAAGGGTGGGCGATATAGCCTTAAAATCAAGATATTTCAAGAATGTTTGCGATTTAATGATATTTAAGATGATTTACAAAAAAATAGGGAACAACGTTTTATTGATTGCAGCCGGTAGGCAATCATTAAAATTGTCAACTTTATTTTATTTAACAGAACAACCATAAAATTACAAAACTAACATTTCTCCATGTTGATGGAGCTTTTACTTTGACAGAAACTAATAGGAATCCTCAGTGCTTTTTGTTGACCGCAACAGATTTCTAAATTATTCTCATTACTAATTTTGGAAGATGCACATATCACATTGTCACATGACTTGTAAAAATTCATAAAAATGTTACTGAGCAACTGACAACAGTTTCATTGCAGATTTCCCTCGTGGTTTGGACTTTGAACCTTGAGACAGGGCTGTGTGAACACATGCAGCAATAGAGAATATAACGTTCTGCAGTGTATTTAATTGTATAAGTCCATTTCACGATTTTAATCATCACACAGTAACCAGCACCAACCACCCCTTCCTCTTCTCATCAGAGACATGAGATTCTGCACTACACGGTCTCTCACTGTTGGTGCTTGTCATGATTTTTTGTTATCCTGGACAGTATGATATGGCACACCCCTAGTTCAAATTAAAACTATGCGCCCTCTGAAAGATCACCTCAGCTCTATTTATCAAACACCTGGACACTATTTTAAAAGTTACTAAACTTACACTGAACTCACAATTGTTTTCCAGTGACAAAGTAATTTTGTCATAAGACCTACCAGTGACTCTTTCCTAAAACCCAAATCTCTGTTCCACTTCTCCACTGCTCTGCCTTCCACTGCATTGTACTGCATTTAATGCACAGTCTGTATAGTGCAGTGTTTGAGATATTTGAATGTTGCATGCATCCAGCTTTGTGATTTTTTTTTTTTTTTTTTTCTTTTTTTTTCTCCTCTCTCATCTCTGGCTTTGTCTCTTTGTGTGTGGTTTGGCTGGCTGTCAATGCTTTTTTGCTTAAGCTCCATCCCAACCCCCCTTTTCTCGACAATGTCTGAATGTTTTGATGCATGATACCGAGTCTCAAGCACTGCTTCTGGTTTCAGTCTGTGATTACCCCCATTTCATCTTTTTCCTACATTATACACTCTGTTTGTCTCTTCTTCTCTGTCGGGGGAATTGTATTGAATCTCACCCTGTTCCTTGGTTCCCCTGGTTCAGTCGGAGGTGCACTCAGTTGCCGAGCCCCCAGCAGCTCAAAGAGATGATTCGCCCATGGATGTGGACCAGCCCTCACCCCTAGAGCAGGACCAGGCAGCATTAGGTGAGGACCAATGAAACAATAGATGTGACGTGATGGCTTAGGAACATCAATGGCTGGAATTATAGCATCGAAATCACTGAATTTCTTTATCATATGTGACTGCTTCAATTTATAGTAGCACTGTAAGGGATCTACCAGTTATATGGTCTTAAAGTAATTTTTGAAAATGGATTAAAATGTGCTTACCAGATGCTGCGTTGATGTATCTTGAGAAAAATCCTGGTCTAAAATGACTGTTTATATAGAATGCATGTTAAAATACGGTTTGTGTGTGTGTAGGTGAAGAGAGCAGCAGTCAGCAGGAGCAAGAGGAGCGTTTACCTGAGCTGCCACTGTTGAGTGAGCAGCTGTTGCTGGATGAGCTTTGGGATATGCTAGGGGAGTGTCTGAAAGAGCTCGAGGAGTCTCATGACCAACATGCAGTTTTAGGTATATTGATTTATTTTTGAATGTTTTCAGAAATAAATGAATTATTTTGTGCTAACAGTTCTCTTTATACTGCTGTAGTGCTGCAACCTGCAGTGGAGGCCTTTTTCCTGGTGCACGCCACTGAGCGGGAAAGCAAACCTCCGGTTCGAGACACTCGAGAGAGCCAGCTGTCACACATCAAGGATGAGCCACCCCCCCTGTCCCCCGCTCCACTTACCCCCGCCACCCCCTCCTCTCTGGACCCCTTCTTTTCCAGGGAGCCCTCCTCTATGCACATCTCCTCCAACCTGCCTCCAGACACACAGAAGTTTCTGCGTTTCGCAGGTGAGTCAGTCAAACACAAGCTGTCTTGTGGTCCCTTATGGAGGTTCACACAGTGTAAAGGAACACATGATGAATACAGACGAAGGCTGTCCTCGAAATGAACTCCTCTTCTGTCTAACAGAGACCCACCGCACAGTGCTGAATCAGATCCTGCGACAGTCCACCACTCATCTGGCAGATGGGCCATTTGCCGTTTTGGTTGACTACATCCGCATTTTGGACTTTGATGTCAAGCGCAAGTAAGATACTGCCTTTTATCCACCAAATTCAAAAGGAAAAGTCAGTATTTAAAACGTTTTAATAATGTCATACAGCCTTCACTGAGCGCTTTACACAGAAGCACGGGAGAGTTTGAAAGCCGTGTCTCTGAGGATGCCTAATATATCTGCACATCTACAGATGGATCCGCTGACAGACGCTTGATTTCAAACCCTCCCCTGTGCTTCTGTGTAAGTGCACAAGGAAGAGTGTGACATGATGATCATTCTAGCCAACATCTGTCATATCTGTTGAGCGTGTGAACACATTGGCCAATCAGCAGTTTTCAGAATCCACTCAAATGTTAGAAGGAAATGGACGTTTTTAAATTTTCAGTACTGACTGGTAAAAATGTCAGTATTTTTGACAACACTAATGACAAAACATTATAAGAAAAAATAAATTAAAGGATTTTTTCTCCTCGATACTGTAATCCTATTAATGTAATGCAAACAACATGTAATTGCAATTACATTTTGTATTACCTTGATTTTGATGTAATACTACTTATAAATTAGTGTATTATCAAGAATCATTATGGAGAATGCAAATTACAAAAACTCTTAAGTGAAACATCTGTTATGTAGAATGTGGAAAATGTAATTTCAGTACATCTAAACAGTCTTTTTGTTTATGCAAAATAAACTTTATCATTTTTATTATACGATTTTGGGGTGAAAATCCTGTTGCATGTTTTTGTGTGTATTTGTTTTTTGGAGGGTTCTCCTTCTTATTGAGGTTTCTACTTTATCTTTTTTATTTTATTTTTTCTATGGGTCGAGTCTTTTATCTAATAAGAGTGTCTCTTAGGTATTTCCGTCAGGAATTGGAGCGTCTGGATGAGGGCCTGAGGAAAGAGGATATGGCCGTCCATGTGAGGAGAGACCATGTCTTTGAAGATTCTTACAGAGAGCTGCACCGCAAGAGCCCAGAGGACATGAAGAACAGACTGTAAATCTCTCACGCAAACCTGCCTAGTATTTTACATATAGCTGCAAGAGCAGGGCAGTTTAGTTTCATTCTTATGGATTCTTTCTCTACAGGTATATAGTGTTTGAAGGAGAGGAGGGTCAGGATGCAGGTGGGCTGTTAAGGGAGTGGTACATGATCATCTCCAGAGAGATGTTCAACCCTATGTACGCCCTGTTCCGCACTTCTCCTGGCGACCGGGTCACCTACACCATCAACCCGTCCTCCCACTGCAACCCCAACCATCTCAGCTACTTCAAGTTTGTGGGACGTGTGGTGGCTAAAGCAGTCTATGACAACAGGCTATTAGAGTGTTACTTCACACGCAGCTTCTACAAGCATATCCTGGGCAAGAGCGTCAGGTACTGAATCTGCCAAGTTTAGGTTTTATTTATCTCAACAATCTTTATAAAACAAGCTGAATTTATTTTAATTTTTTTGTGGTTCTTAGGTATACAGATATGGAAAGCGAAGACTATCCCTTCTTCCAGGGTCTGGTGTACTTGTTGGAGAACGATGTGTCCACTCTGGGCTACGAGCTGACATTCAGCACAGAGGTATGCATTTTGATACCAAACGTACTACCTTATTTCTGTCATTTTGATTTATGAAGAAACCAGCATGATAATCACCTCCTCAAATGTTCACAGGTCCAAGAGTTTGGCGTGTGTGAAGTGAGAGATCTGAAGGCCAATGGTGCAAACATCATTGTCACAGAGGAGAATAAGAAAGAATATGTGCATCTGGTCTGCCAGATGAAGATGACAGGTGAGCTTACACTTCAATAAACGTCACTGCTAGTGAGGAACGGGGAGGTTCAGGAGTGTGTCAGGGAGCTGAAACATCTGTGTTTCTCAGGTGCAATCCGTAAGCAGCTGGCTGCCTTCTTAGAGGGCTTCTACGAGATCATCCCCAAGAGACTGATCTCCATTTTCACTGAGCAAGAGCTGGAGCTGCTCATCTCCGGCCTGCCCAACATTGACATTGACGACCTCAAGGCCAATACAGAATACCACAAATATCAGTCCAGTTCTATTCAGGTTTGTACACGAGGTCAAAAGGACAACATAAACTGATTCTATTATTTATTAGGGTTTTATGACTGATGTCTTCATCTCTGCACATCATTCTGAAGTCTTCCTTGATCTTTGATCAAAATGTAATTTACTGCTGTTACACAGCCAAGGAAAGGATCATAACCCACATAGTGCTGCAGGGATGACGTATTTTTGCAGGCTGACCTGGAATTTAAGGTCACCCTGGTTCTCTCAATATAATTTTTCCATTTGGCTTTTGGATTATCTCTGTGACCAGCAAGTGTTTAGGATTCTTATATATTTTACTTATCATCAAAAATCTTCACAAATTTTTTAAGCCTACATTTTGCCTTAAGTGAAAAGCTAAAGTAAGGCTAAAAACTTCTATGTCAGCCCCACTGAGCTTCCGACAACTCTTTAAATCTTTATGTAAAATATTAGATGAGTTTTCCTGTTCGGCGTGATGTTTAATGTCCCCAATAAACTAAAATGTTGTCCCATTTTGTAACTTGTTAGCAACCACCCATTTCAAGACAAGTAAAAGTGGGATAATGTATTTTATGATGTAGAATAAAACATATCTTGAGCTTGTTAACCACAGACCAAAAACCCATTGACTTTGAGGCAGTGGAACCAGAAGTGCAGAAATCCTGGAGCACTCTGTAATTTTATAACCAGCAAGTTATTTTCCTGCTATGTTTTGTTGTCTTAATACTGTCCCTTTAAAGCATTTACTTCTCCAGATGTATCCTGTACCTGATTTCAATTTTCTCTCCTCATCACTCTCCACAGATCCAGTGGTTCTGGCGTGCATTACGATCCTTTGACCAGGCTGACCGGGCTAAATTCCTGCAGTTTGTTACAGGCACATCTAAAGTGCCACTGCAGGGCTTTGCTGCACTGGAAGGAATGAATGGCATCCAGAAGTTCCAGATCCACAGAGATGACCGCTCCACTGACCGCCTGCCCTCTGCGCACACTTGGTAAATGAGCCCCGATGCCTCAAAACACACATTACAAATGTTTCCACACGATGCATTCAGAAATTCCATAATGCATTTCTAAAATCTCTATGCTGCATGCATGGCATGGCAATTGTGGTCTTATGCACAACCAAAAATTCTTTGACACCTCTTATTCTCTCTCTCCTTCCAGCTTTAATCAGCTGGACCTCCCAGCGTATGAGAGCTACGAGAAGTTAAGACACATGCTGCTGATGGCCATTCAGGAATGTTCTGAAGGCTTTGGACTGGCCTAAATACTCTCCTAAACCCACACACAGACACACTCACAGAGATATGTAGACTTACATGTTGTTAACTTATGACACACATGCATATACACACACTATCATACATATGGCCAAGATCTACTTCTAATCCACATTAAAACAACAGATGGACGGCTAAACGAGTGACAGAGATGTATTGACATTGCCTACACACAGAGCCTCTCATTGACACACCGAACTGTATTTGGTATGTGTGTGTGTCTCACTTCCCTATTAAAATTACAGAGCCTGAGAGGATCACAAAGGATATCTGCGGACTAATATAAAAGACATTTTTCTCCATTTAGTTTGGTTTCTCTGTACAAAAGGTTTGGGAGTTTATTACGTTTAATCTTTTTTGTTCTTCTCTGGCTGTTAAAAAGGAGAGGACTGTTTTGTGTGTGTAAAGAGGATGGTTGTAACCCTCTGGCGGGGGAAAAGAAAAGTTGATTGTCCTCTGTTGCTAATGTGTGACCTCACTAGCTTTGCAAATGGGAACTTTAATTTGGGGGAGGGGAAGTCTCGGACAAGGGCGGGAGGGCGAGAACATGGAGTGAGGTTTTGGCGAAATTGCGGATGTGCAGGGATTTTCAGAATGGGGACATTTTTAGGCAACTTTTGTGGTATTTTTGGAGAGGAACAGCGATTTGAGAAGTGAAGGATTGAGACGTTGAACCGCGGGTGCTCCGACACATGCGGTTACCCAACTGCTGATGCAGCCTCTCAGCAGCTAATCAGAAAGTAAATTGCTACATAAATAAATGCATAAAATGAGCCCACTGTGTCCTCTAGAGTTGTTTCAATGTATGCCTTACACATTTGCTCTGACAGGAGCAAATATCATTTATATGTTAAGAAATATACTGATGGAGGTCCATGGAAACTAACTTGACACATGCTGTGGGGTCCAAGTATTAAAAGCTCTATTCTTCATCCTGAGTTATGTATGAGGAATTCTGTCCAGTTATTGATCACCTGCACGAGTGTCACATTTATTGCTTTGGGTTTTTGTGTATCAGTATTTTAGGACCGGCTTTTTAGCCTTTGTTCTTGCCCTCTCCCATTCTCTTTACATGGGAGCTGATGTGAAGTGCCATGAGTAGCTCAGACCATCTGGAGCTTCCAGTTATGTCCCAGCCGGGCTTCCGTGCTGTTACAGTTACAAGATCCAGTTCATCACGCCTGCTTTCTCCTCCTCACCCCAGACTGCAGGAGTCCACTCAACATAAAGTGCAAGATCAAAGGTGAGCGAGGATGTTGGAGCCGTGATCATTTGCTGAATTTCAGTGTTTCTTCTGTTGGTTCTATTGTACCCAGAAAATATTCATTTAAAAAAAAAAAAATGTGGTATACCAACATTGACCAGTTGCTTGTAAATCTCTCATTGTTCTTTGTCAACATAACATTAAATGTTTTGTCAACTTGTTTTCTTTCAATTGACACCGGTTTTGTTTCTATTTTTTGGAACCAACTGATTGCAGGCCTCTTTGATCCGAGCTCAGCACCTCTGAATTTGAATAAAAAAAAAGAAAATATATAGATATTTTTTGTTAATGTTTCCTCAAAAATGGACCTGCATGAGCTTAGATTAATCAAAAAGAAATACAAAACAGCCTAGTCAAAAGCAAACAAGTTGACCAAAAATGTAATCCAATATTTGTTAACAATATATCATAAATTATAGCATATGAAGCCTGTTTTATATATCATATTTTGGGGGAAGTTGTTACACCCTGTGAGCAAAGTCGGCAAGTTATTGTCCAGTGTGATAACATTTAACAAGCATTTTCGGGCAAAAGAAAATCCTCTCCAGGTCAAAATGACCGGAATACAACATGAAGGTTAAACCATCAGAATGGGCCTATAACTCCCTGTAATGCAGACTACGAAAGTTAACCCCCACCCCAAAAGTGTAGGAAATTATGCATCTGCAAGTAACCGACTATTCTGTCCTTATGGTTTGCATTCATTTGTTTTAATTCTCATTAAAGGTGTATGCAGTAGTGCAACTTGCTATAAAAAGAGTTTCCAAGGTCAGACTAAAACTGATGTTGTATACGGTTTACCTCAACATTGTATATCCAGAAAAACTTCTCATAATATTTTGACTAATCTTTTATGAGTTTGCATTTCAGGCTGGCCAGCAGAGGGAGTGCAGTGATCTATTAGTTAATAAATTTACACAAAAATACTTTTCTAAAAAAATAATTTCTATTAATTCCAAACATTTTTCTTTCAGGTAAAAATTAATTGGTAATGGTGATCTGGATACATGATGTTTGATTAAACAGGAAGTGCCTTTGTTTTTGTTTTGCCTGATCAATAAACAAATCGATAGTTATTAATAATGCAAGCAGTGTGGAGAAGGCATTTGTGTTGGTATCCAAAACAAAGCAGCTCTTATGGTTTTCTCAACATTTTTCAGTCTCCAGAGTTTATCTTATATCTACAGATTTATATTTGGGGGAACGTCTAGCGCCAGGCATAAGGCCAGTTCATTAATGAAGTGTGTTGTTTTTTTTTGTTTGTTTTTTTTTTTTTTTAGAAATAGCCAGAGCACTTTTAGTGTAGTGCAGTGTGCATAAATCAGCTTACATATTGACTATCCTGGAGAAATGATAAGGTAGGAAATAAATGGACTGCTTCATTTTTCAGGCCGACTGAAAGGCAATTAACTTCATGCTCCTAAATGAGAATGTATATTTTAACCTTGAGTAGTGCTTATGATTATTTCCTGAACAGACATCTCTTTAATGCTATTATATAAAGCTGTGAAAAGCTTCACTGTATGATCCAGCAAATCTTATTGTTTGCAGAGGATGTTATAATTAGTTTTAGGCCATTATGCATATGTAATAACAATCAGTGACTCTGTTTATGGGAAACAATTAAGAGCTTCTGAAATTTAAATAAATGCACTGATCATTTTCAGAGTTTAATTTTAGATTTTTCAATTCTATGACAATCTGTGAAAAGTCGGCGCGATTGAATTAACAGTTGCTTTTTTAGTGGCAACATCTTTCACATTTTCACCGGTTGTTCAGTGAATCCCTGCAGAACCCAAAGTGATGCCTTTTAAATGTTTTCTCACCTTTGTTCTTCTGCTTGACTTGCTTCTCATCAGTCTGGAAAATGGATTGGAAGTCTCTGCTCAAATCAGAGGCTGAGAAAAGCTCTTTTCAGTAGCACAGACACCACTGCGGCTGGCATGACCTCATAGTCAAATTAACTTATGAACAGACTCTGCATTCTAGCAGTGCCCATAATAAATCAAGCGCTGACTTCCTCCTTCCTGTCTTCATCTCTGGTCTCTGTTTCCCTTTATCTTCATCTCTCTAACTCATTTTCAGCACAATAACCAGAGACCTCAAGAGAGGGAGATTAACGTCATAGCTTGTCCCACTTTAGATCCTGAGGAGAGAAGCTGGATGAAACAATTGTTTGTTTTTGTCTGTATTTGTGACCAAAAGACTGAATTAATAATGAGTACTGTTGTTACACTGTGTCCTCTCTTGCAGATTTAAAACATCATGCAGATGGGATCAGTAACTGTTAACCTGACATTTCAAGCCAGAGAGGTTGCATTTAAATGCACTTTACAACACTGGGCCGCTCTTGGGGTCTCTGGTGTAGCTTGGTTATTTTGCGGCTGCTAATAGATTAATTGAATTGATTAAATGGATGTGAGGTCATTCTGATGGTCTGACCTAGTGTTAATCACTGATTAATTGAAGGGCTTCTCTCCAACTCATGAATTATTTACACACCCAAAAAGTCCAGATTACTGAAACACATTACAATTAGTGCCATGTTTACAGTTTATATATATATATATATATATATATATATATATATATATATATATATATATATATATATATATATAGTATAAGACCAAAATTCTTAGTAGATTTGACTAAATTTCACATTTAATTTGATGCATTACTTGCTGTTTCATAATTTTTATTTTATAATAATTTACTTGCAATTTCTGAGTGAAAATGGTTTCAAAGTAATTCCTATACTATTTTGTTTGCTGTTTTGCAATTGTGCAGGAAATGTGTAATTATGCAATAATTGTATATATACAAATATTGTACATATTACATATACATGATTTACATTTACAAATATGTAACTGAAAAAATATAATTATGTAATTCTAAAAAATATTCTTTAATTATGCAGATCATGTGTGTGTGTGTGTGTGTGTGTGTGTGTGTGTGTGTGTGTGTGTATATATATATATATATATATATATATATATATATACACACACACACACCATATATACAGTGTGTATATACACACTCTGGAATATATACACAATCTTGGAATTGGTAGAGTTTGTAATTTTCTGAAGGATGTCTCTTATGCTCAGGCTGTTATTATAACTATACTGTGTGTGTGTGTGTGTGTGTATATATATATATATATATATATATATATATATATATATATATATATATATATATATATATATATATATGTATATATATATATATATATATATATGTATATATATATGTATATGTATATATATGTGTGTGTGTGTGTGTGTTGAACGTTAGAAAATTAACTAAATGGTAGGCAAGGGCATTGAAATCAAAAACAACATCCCATGTTTTCATTTCCAGTTCTTTTTTCTTTTTTTCCACCATCTCTAGAGTGCCACTATTTTATAAAAGAGCCCAGCTGTTTGATACAGAAATTCCCATAGAATTGTCCTTTGATCATAACGCTGTAATTTGGTTTTTGGTGGTTGACGGTCTGTAGTCTTTGCAAATCACCCTCATTCAAAGCAGCTGTTTTGCATGAGCTTTTGTTATTGAATTTGATGCCATTAATGCAAACTGGCAACTCCCTGCGCAAGGTTTTCAAGATGAACCTTCAAGCATCATTTGTCCTGCCTGATTCAGGATGTGCGCATGGTCCGGTCATGAACTGAGGTCCTTTAACAGAAGACTGGGCATTAGTTTCCAGTTAAAGGGCAGCGACTGGTGTTTTTCAGTGTGTGTGTGTGTGTGTCATGAGACACCTGCAGGAATGACTCTTGAGTGTAGCTCTGAACACAAAGCCAGATAATGTCACGTAACAAAGAAATTCATTCTAACTGCTCACGATCACTGACCTTTACTGTTTGTGTGTGTATATATATAATAGACTCGTCTGTAGTGTGCTTGCATGCAGACGGTGATTGTGTAGATGGAGAGATGAAAGCATCTGATTGTGAGTCCCCTTTCCTCATGAATCAAATTGTGCGTGATTCATTTGTCATTCAACCGTGCGCTAGTTTGAGTAAAAGGCTCCTTTAGTCACAATCTATCAGCCTCAAGAGTGGCTGAACAGATTTTACTTTTCTTTTCCCAGAAGTGATTTCATTCACAAATAAAATGGTTCAAATAGTTTAGAGGGGCATAAATGAAAGGTTTCCTCTTGCAGTCTATATCACACCTTTGTGCTCTTTACACTGTAAAAATGGTTTAAATATTTTTTTTCACATAATTATATTCCATATTTTAACTCTTTGAAATATGTTGTTTTGTTTTTTTGCTTGAAGTGAAATTGTGTATCATGATAATATATTTACCTTTTTTTTAATAAATGTAAACTTTGCTTCAGTCAGGTTTATGATGAAAAATAGAAAGAAAAAAATAGAAATATGCATTTATATACATGCTACTGTGCATATTACAATAATTTCTTATCAAGTGACACTGAAGATAAATTACATATAGTATACAGTATTTAAAATACATAAATGTAAAATATATGTATAGAAATATTTTTATTTTATTTTACAATAATAGTGATTAATTTTATTTTTAGTGAGTAATTTCATTTAGTTTTATTGTTTTTATTTTTTGCACTGTGTATTGCACACATATTAGTATAATTCCACACTACTGGATCTTCTCTTTCTATGTTTTATCCTCCACTTCCAAGGAGAGAGTGTAGGGAGGGATAAATGGAAAGCTTTCCCTGTGCCACCATACAAATGATGCATAACAATGCACCAATTAGCATAACGTATAGTTCTCATTCTTATTAGTCGCACCCACCAAACCAACCGCAAGAAACCTTTAATGGTGCTGTAGAACAGCTTTCTGCCTTTTACCAAGTCATCTCTCCTCTGCCTGACTGAACCTCTCCTCCTCTTCTGACAGATCCTGCCAATCACCAGGGAAATTATGGACACATTTCATCTGGCACCAGGGGAATGCAGAGTGGAAATCAGGATGAAGACAATAAAGGAATGGTCAGAAAATGAAGGGAAGGGAGGAGAAGAGGAGAGTGGTGAAAAAGGGTGATGTCACTGGCTCTTGATGGCAGCCAATCAGAGACGGGGAGAGGCAGAGAGGGAGCCAGGAGAGGGTGTGTTTTCCTCGCACTGCAGCATCAGCGGTGAAGAGAGGCCACAATCAATCTGACACAGAACAGGAGACACAAGAACCTTCAGGGACAGATAAAACAACAGAGTTGCCCAAGGAGGACGGAAACCCGAAGCCGTTTCTGAACTGCAGAGGTAAGTGGAGAAGGCTGTCAGTGACAGTGTCAATAGCATTTAGTGTCTGATAGATGTCAAACGGAATTGGCTTGTTACTGACGATTTTTCTTGTAGTTTGATGATCACACCTTCAAGACTTGAGGTGCAACGATATAGCAGTGGTGTGTTGTGGTCTTGCAAACTGGTGCTGTTCCATTCAAAATAATCGCATTGCATTTATCATTTATGCATTTTTTTATTAATTCCTATAGTGTTGCATTTAGACAATTTAATTTAGTGTTAAATGAGATGCTAAATGCATTTTTATTAGTTTTCTTTTTATGAAGATTTCTTCCTTTTTTGTGATGTCTCTCGTAAACAGAAACAGTTCTCTGGTGGATTTGCGCACATCCCGTGTGAAATCAGCAACAGGCTCTTCTGTTTTCATCTTTAATGCAGGACTGTGCTCTTGCTTTGAATATTAATACTGGTTTGGTTGCATTTTGCAGCCTCTTATTGACCTAGACCTAATGCAAACATTTGTTGTATTTCATAAGATTTACTTAATAGAACCAATAGGTAGCTGTTGTTTAATTTGAAACAGTTGCTCAAGTGTTTTTTTTAATGCATTAATGTTTGAAAGTGCACGTTTGTGATCTTGTTAATAATTTGTTTTCTCTATATGGTTGGTCCTCCCTCCCCCTTGTTTTGCTGGGCCGTGTAATTGTGTTAATCACCCATGAGAGTATTGTGGTGTTGAGAGCACTGGTGGTCCGCAGTGCTGCCCCTCACAGTGGTGTGTTGGTGTGTGCAGTACTGAAAACAAATAATGCCGCTTTGATGGGGCAGGCGGCAATAGCAAATATACGAGTGTGAGAGCATTGGGTGGGGCCTGCATTTATTTTCAGTCTCTTAAATGCAGACACACTCACCTGGCAGCATGCCAGCATGTTTGATTCAGGGTGGGTCTCACGCAGCGCTCAGGTTGCAAATTATTAGCACTGTTAGCAAAGTTTAGCGCATATCGCACTATATAAATCTATATTAAATATATTAAATTCCACAAAAAAATTATGTTCAGATCACATTCCCCTCTATACAAATCGCAATTGCGTTCCCCTCCGTAGAAATCCCGTTTCCCCCCTCGAGGGCCCCCCTCCATCATCAGGCCCTTAGAATCATCCTAACCTTCTCCCCTTACGGCACTCCTGCGTAATACTATGATATTTTTGTCAAATTGAGAATTGAGAAGTACTGTGGAAGTACATTGGAACTTTAAAGAATACCATAAAATCATAAAACATGTTACCATTGCACATTTAAAAAAAATAAAAATTAAAACATTTCAGCTACTTTAATACAATCCTAATATTATGATTTTGTTGTATAATTACAGATTTTCATTTATCCTTTTCAAAAGTATGGTGGAAGTACCATGGTACAGTATTTTATTTATCTTCATAAATCATTATATTTCCATGTCATCCCAATCTACTTAAAAATGTAACATCATAATACCATGGTATTGTTGTCAATTTGTAATTTAGCCAAAAAAAAAAAAAAAGGTTTTGTGGAAATACCATGGTACACTGATTATCATTTCACATTAACTGTTTAACAAATTCCATAATACTATAAAAAATGTTTTTACAATGGTACAATGATTATCATATTCAAAGAAAAGGTATTTATGTGGTGTTCCAAAATATTCAAAAGAAAAAAAATCATAAAACCATTCCATGATTTTAATTAACCTTTTCATTTACAAAAACGTACTGTCAGTACTAGTTTAGAGTGATTGTTATACATTACATTATATATTACAATTACTATAGAATTTTTTTGTACATTTTGTATAGAGCTTTTTATGGAATAATGATTGAGATGTTTAAAACCATGGTATTTACATGGTGTTTCAAGGTAATACAAAAGATACCATGCTTATACCATGATTTTGTGTTGCTTATTGTGGGTTAGCTTGCAAAGGAATTTTGACTAGTTGCTTGTCGCTGAATGACAATGACTTGTGTCTTTCTAGGATAAATCACAAAGGTGTCTGTAGACGGCTCACAGGTGCTTGGGCCATGAGAGTGCAGAGTGATATCCATTCTGTGCTCCACATCCATCATACTGTAGGTTCTCTTGCTTTTACTGTACCATACAAAGAGTATGTGTGCACAGAAAAATATGATCTGCCTCTGCAAAATCTTCTCCTCTGAGGCAGAGGCTTTAATTGAGCTGTGTGCACAGATGGATGGACGGACTGGAGAGATTTAGGAGGGATGAAAGAAAGGAAAGAGGGTGGGGTCACGTTTGACAGGCGAAGCCGTTGTGCAGAGCGATAATATATGTGCACTTATATTGTCTGAGGAGATCAACAGGGAGAGAGAAAGAGAGAGAGAGAGAGAGAATGGGTGCAAGGTCAATAAGGAAGGGACAGGAACGGGGAGGGGTCTATTAAAAGGAGGAGTGAGAAAAAGAGCCATCACTCTTTTTTGATGGCATCCTTTTTTGACACCTCAAACACTATCATAGGCGACGTCCACATTAATCCAGATTTTAAAAATTACATCCCATCTTTTGCTTTACATTTTGGCAGCTAAAACTTTGGAATAGTTATGATTTTTTGTTTTAAAGGCTGAATTTATTTTATAAAAAAATATACAGTAAAAACAATAACAATAAAACTTTGAATTGTACTATTTAAAATAATTAATATGCTGATTTGGTGCTCAATTTGGTCCTTATTATCAGTGTTAAAACGTTTTGCTGCATAATATTTAAGTAGAAATGGTGATGCATTTTTTTTCAGGATCTTTTGATTAATAGTTTATCAAACAGAATTTATTTGAAAATTTGAATTTTGTTGTGACATTATAAATTTCCTTACTGTCACTTTTGATCAATGCATCTTTGCTGAATAGAAGTATATATATATATTTTTTTTAATCATAATTACCTTAAACATTTAAATGACACTGCACCACCATGTTCATAAAAATATTAAGCCACAACAACAAACAGTTTTCTAACATTGATAATTATAAGAAACATATCTTGAGCAGCAAATCATCATTTCAGAATTATTTCTGAAGGATCACTAAGACTGAAGATGGCTGGTGGCAATTCAGCTTTGACATCACAGGAATAAATTCAATTTTAAAATAAACTGAAACAGAAAATAGTTATTTTAAATTATTATAATATTTTACAACATTGCTGCCTTTATCTTTGATTAAAAATCAAAGCAGCCTTAAGCATAAGAGGTGTTTTTTTTTTATGTTTTTTTTACAAAATGTATTAAACATATCTGTATTAATACAGATGTATCTATAGCAGCATGTGAGAACAACACTATAAATGCAGTTCTCAGATGCAGAGCATCTGTTGTGGATGTGCCGGTTACAGAGGAGCTCTTGGGAGAATCAGCACAGCCTCTAAAGCCACCTGTTATCGCCTCAGGGCCTTTGTGTTGCCGGCACATCTCGCTCCCGCACACACGCTGGGCAAAAAATCCCCCCATAACACCTGTTTTAAGTACCCATGCAGTAGCAAAAGCTTTACAACCTACTGCTGCCACTCTGCTGACAGGGTCGACCTCCAAAGAGAGACAGACACATTAGTTAAAACCATTTGTAGAGGCTGGCGATGCTGCGGTTGGAGCAGACAGGAGGGGGATGACAGCAGCAGGACAGAGACGGTCAGACGAGCCTGGAGGACGACAAGGAGGGGGGCAGGATGCATTAGGATGATTTAAAGATTGCACAATGAAGAAACTTCTCTGTTAGGGCAGAGTATGTACTAATAGGTGGAAAAGTGTATGTAAGTTTCTACACAAGTTCATCAGATAAAATAAGAAGGGTGGATGGTGAAGATGCAAAGCGGTTCAAATTTTAAATATTTGTAGCAATAGCCAACAACACATTTAAAGGTAAAGATCTGGTTCCATGAAGATATTACGTAAATTTCATACCATAAGTATATCAAAACTTGATTTTGTATTGGAAATATGCATTGCTAAGAACTTAATTTGGACAACCTTTCTGCAATTTTCTCGATATTTAGATTTTTTGCATCCTCAGATTCCAGATTTTCTCAGCCAAATATTGTCCTTATCCTAACAAACCATATATACATAGAATGCTTATTTATTCATCAACTGATGTATAAATTATTTAAAAAATATATATTTTTAAATCACCCTTATGACTGGTTTTGTGGTCCAGGGTCACATATTGTAAAAATATATAAAGACCATTGTTTTAGCTCATTTATTTATGAACAATTAAGCTGCCAACATAAATAATATATATCTAGAGAGAGAGACAGAGACGGTATAATTAACAATTATGCAAATTATTTTATGTGAATTGTTCAAAATGGTTTTAAAATATTTCATATATTTGCTAATTTAACAGTTGTAGAAGTAATTTTTGCATTATACGGTTCATCTCCTGGTTTTCAAACTTGTTTTACATTGATAATCCATTATCTAATTAGAGGTAACACTTTATTTTAAGGTGTACTTGTTATGCAAGTTACATTAACTTATTATTACAATAAAAGATTCATAACTACATGCAAGTATCCCTAATCCAAACCCAACAATATAGTAAATACATGTAGTTAATTAATATTACTCAGTATTTAAAGGCATACAATCATACTGTAACATGGATCTTAAAATAAAGTGTAACCAAATTAAATTCATAAATGAAATGTGACTTAAATTTCTTTGGAGCCCTTTTTATACCTGGACTGCAGTAGAAAACGTTCAAATGTTGAGAAGATGAAGAAGTTTCCACTAGAGATTTGGAATCAAGAGAGAAGATGAGAGAGTAACTGAGGAGAGACTGAATTTAATTTGTAACACCGTATCAAAATATCTAATGCTTTTAAAAAGAAAACTGACAAGTTGGAAAGCAATGTCGAGCTTTGAACAATCCTCTTTATTGTTCTTTTCAGCACTCACAAGTGATTTTTTTCTTCTTCAAGGCTGTATCTTTATTCATGCATTGCCAGGGAAAATACTTCTCTAAACTGCAATCAGAGTAATGGGTTCTTGAAAATGAATTGCATTTTTTTTTTTTTTTTATACCCCCACATGGAAAGCTTTATAAAATGAAGCCAATCATGCAATTGAGGCCATAATGCAGCCGTCTCAAACAGTCAATCTTAAATATGCTTATCAAATTAACTTATGCTGACAGAGGTCACTTTAAATCATTCAATTCTTTAGATTTAATCACCAAAAAGCAAAAAAGTTTGGCGATAAATCAAAATAAACCCACATCGTCAACTTAAAGTTCAGACACGTCATTTTCTTGTAAGCCTGCTTGATTTTGACAGCAGAAATTGTTCAAAACACTTTTTATGTGAATTGCATATAATGCGACTGACAACATGAAGCAACAAAGTAAAAAATATAAAGAGAAATGCATCTGTGCTAAAACAAGTGCAGTCTCCTCCCACAGTCGGCTGAAATAAAGCCGTCTCTTTGTCTGACAAACATTTGCCTCATTCATCTTAATATCTCTTTTTAATGAAAGACGCATTATTGCCCAAATGAATGAACTCTGTGTGAATCTCTGCTTTCTGAGGAGTCTCTCTGTTGTCTTGTAGAGTATGTGAGGAGATGTGTACTCTATTGACATGGAGTTCTTTCATGAGTTTCTTTTTTTCTAACTTATTTGAATTTTGATTAAACATTGCATCAACTTTTGACATGATGTCTACAGCTGCAGTGAATCATTTTCTCCATTTATGCATCATTTATTGAAATGGCAGACTGCTGTTTGGAAGATTTGTTATGAGATGACCTGGACTGGAATGGGTGACCATATTGTGGCCGTGGGCTGAACAGTCTGCCAGATTAATCACTGTGGAGATCTTCAAAACAGCCATTGTAGACGTGTGGCTCCTTTCTTATCATAATTCAGTTTGGCAAATGAGAAATTTGAAATCTTTAATGTCTATACACCGTAACTGGAAAAATAAACTTTTTTGGTTTAGAGTTCTCTTGAAAACACATAAGTGAGGATTTGGTCTAAGTTTTAGTCTGGGTCTACTGTTGAGACTGTTTATGATCCTAGACCAAGGTCACAGCCTATTTACACTTATTTTTTACATCATATATATATATATATATATATATATATATATAATTATTATTATTTTTTTTTTTTTTCACATTTCACCTATTTCAGTTCATTAAAACTTACAGCCTGGCTATTGGATTCACTGATCTGGGTCTAGTCTGGAACTGGGTCTCAGTGGGTCATTTTTCTGTCTGGATCTGGGTTGAGTTGGGTCTTAACAGATCTAGTCATGGTCTTGGACTTGATAAGTCTAGTTTTGTCCCAGCTAGTTTTCAGCTCAGCATTCCAGTGGCTTTCAGTCCTCCAGTGGTATAACTGTGAGAGTGTTTGTAGGTTTGTGTGGCAGGCCTGGGGCATTGAGTGTTTGTCCTAGCGGAGTCAAAAGCATTATGTCAAGCATGATATATTCATTACTGCAGGATCAGTGCTTTGGTGAGTGTGATCCCCATGCACTCAGCTAATTTAATCTCACCTACAGTGTTGTCTTATTTCACACTGCACCCGCCAACCACCCAGAAGCACATTAAGACCTGGAGATGGTGGGGCAAGTCAGGACCAAGGAAAGATACAACACATCGCTCTTACAGAGTCGACACTCAGATCGATGGTAATCAAGAGAGAAGAATTGTGAGAATCACACATTTTAGCCGTCCTTCTTCTGACAAGGCGACTGCACACATTTGAATGAATTAGACGTTAATTGTAGTCTTGATGCTGCAGTTGTGATGTTCTGCTGAAGTGTGAAGTTGTGTTTGATTAAACCACCCACTTCTGCTGCCAGACAATAATCCGCAATCCTGCCCACACGAATATAGACGCTGCCACGCACAATGTGATTTACCCAAGTTGAATGTGTTCCTAAATCCACATTCTTGGTTATGGAACAATATTCCTATCAAACAATAATAACTCCATCCTATAATTTCTAAGAAATTATCAATAAAGTCACATGGCTTAAACGTATTTCTCAAGCCATGCGTCATTTTCGAAAAGCTCTTCAAAACAGAAAGAAGTATTTGCAGTTTGATACTTTACATAAAGAAAAAAAAAGGACTAAGCTGTGTCCAAAATCATTACCTAGACTTAATTATGTTTTGCAAGTGTGCAGGTATTTCCATATACTATTAGGGAAGTATGTATATTAGTACGGCACTGGATATGCTTCAAAATGTCAGCATCCAACAAAGTCATCCGAAATTGCCTACTACAATGTAATCACTTGTTCAAAAGAAAAACCTTCTCAGACAGTACACGATTTTGGATGCAACTCTGGCCATGATGAGACATTGTTTAACCTGAGCACCACACGGTGCTGGCACTTTAGCTTGGTGCTTTGCTACAGGTCAAAAGGTCCTCAGAATATTGGTTAAGCCCCTAACTCAAAAATCTGATTGGTTGATAGAAAGTTTTCTCCAGTACTGGCCAGAATGTTCCTCCAGGAACAAGTCTTGCTTGGATAAATCTCATTAAGCACACTCAAGTGAGGGAAAAGTGTGACATTTTTATACAGAAATGCTACCGAATATCTTATTTCCCTTATATCCTGCTCTTAGCAGTGGATACAGTATGGTTTTATTATCGCAGCTAAGCGTAGCTTTTGCTCTGCCTTCAAGCAGTGTGTGTGTGCGTCCAAGTGTCGTTTTCTCAGGTATTTCAGCTTCCACTTTATCCTCCTTGCATGTCGTGTGAGGCACGGTGTGTTTACACAGATGGGAGATAACTGGAGCTGAATGTAGAACCAGCTGCGTCAGTGTCTATGATGTTGATGTATTCCTGTAGTGCACCACTGAAAAATCGACTGCGCTGTATCTTGACGCACACTTTAGGGAAAAAAGGAGCAGATAAACAACAACAAACTTGAGAGATGTTATTCCGCATAAACACATTTGGAGTGAGCAAAGCAAGATGAAAGGGCATGCAAAAGTGGAGAGGAAAGGAACAGGAGAGAGAGAGAGAGTTAACCGAAGTGCTAACTGTGGCAAATTGGGGGCACGCCGAAAAATGAGAGAGCTGAAGGGACAAAGAAAAAAGAGATGGAGAGATCTTTTGGAGGGAAAGATACAGGGTCATAAACAATGCTAATAAGCTTAATGAGATAATTATGCAGTTGGACAATGGGATGACCTGAGGGGAGAGGGGCTGGGTGGGGCTCCGGGACGGGTGAGAGATGAAGATGTGCATCAAGAATGAGAGAGCATCGTGAGGGGACAGGAAATGATCTTCGAAGAGAGCCAGGTGAACGGGGCTGGAATGAGGTTCATAAGGAATGAGAGAATAAGTCGAGAGGTGGGGATGGGGGGAGGGGTTCTGAATGTTACAATTTTGCAAGCAGTGTTGGGTGTAATGCAATATGAAGGAATGAATTACTGTAATTGAACTACATTTCCCTTGAAAAATTTAAAGTGATTACTCTTCATTTTTCTTAACTTCTGCTGTTATTTGATTAAAGGACACCTATTATGCCCCTTTTTAAGGTTTCCCCTGAATGTGTCTGTGATGTTTCAGTTCAAAATACCCCACAAATCAGTTATTATATCATTTTGAAAATGCATATTTTGAGTGGAAGCATGTCTCTTTAAATGCAAATGAGCTGCTGCTGATGGCCTCCTTTTTTAGAATAGGGCAGTGCCTTTACACACAAAAAAAACAAACAAACAAAAAACGGTTTAGTTTTGATTATCATGTCTGTTGTGTTGAAATCATGCATTTTAAAGCCACATCTGTTTAAACTTCTCAGTTTAAACTTCTGATACGGACACTTCTCACACGGTAAGTGGCTGTCATGCGGCATGTGAGTACTAAACCAAGTTCTCTTTTGCACCTTATTGCGCTTCAACTGTCAAATACACACAAGTTTGTTGAAAACACACAAGTTACAAAAACAGAGTCGGTTTTGTCTGTGCAGGTAAACAACATGGGAAAGAAACCACGTCTGTATTAGATCTGTGTATTAAAGGGGTCATAAGATGCTACATACACTTTTACAAGTAGTTTGAACTGAAATGTGTGAAATTTGAAATTTTTGATATATTTTTTTTTAATCTGCTCAAATCTTTAATTGAGCCAATCTCAGATGTCTGTCTGTCACAAAAAGTCACAAAAACAGGCCTTTCCCATGATGGTTTGATTGACAGTAGCTGATTCTGCCAGTTTTGTCCGACAATCAAACCAGACCGACGAGAAGATAAAGTCAGTTACTTGAACTTGAAAAATTGTGTATCTAACGTCTTTCTGTGGTTGAAACCAGATACCTTCTCTTGTTCATTCAAGATAATTTCATGCTGTAACTTGTAAAGAGGAAGAGATGATCGGTTTACATGCTGCTTGAACTGAGGTGCTACAGCGTTCTGTAACGGCATATTAAAGACAGAACAGTATTGTTTCAATTTCTTAAAAAAATAAAACAATTAAAGCAGAGTAACCTGCTCTGTCTTGTTTGTCATCATGTTGTCAGTTTTCTCTTTTCTCCGCAATGTATTTTTCACTTCGTGAGAACACACAGTATCTAAAGGGAGAGCGCCATGGCTTGTTGGACATAACAACATGACCAGTGGTGTGAATGGCCAGTTCATTGGCATCTTGGGTGGTTGCCAGAGCATTGATATGTTATAGGCAATTGTAGGTTGCTAGGTGGTTATGCCATTGAGATGCTGACAGGGACTTGTTGGTTTCAGCTGTAAGCAACGTAGAAATTAATTTGCAACCACATATGCTAATAATTTCTAGTTTGCTAGGTGGTTACTAGGATGTTGCTAAAGCCTTCATTGTGGTTTCCATTATATTCTGGTTGTTCTATATATTTCAGTTTCTCCAGTGTAAGTGGGATCCCCCCCCCCATCTAATTACCATTTTGTGCAATTTTCCACCCATTATATCATCTGTCGCAAAGTAATAGCACACCTCTCCTCAATTTCAGATGTCATTCATATCTGTAGCACAAACAGCATCGCACACATTATGCGGCAATGTGAATACTTTAGGGGTAATGGTTTGTTAAAATCTCTAACCATAAATATGAGCAGTAATAATAGTGATGCTTCTCTTACCAAAAGTGTGAAATGAGTAGAACGCTATCAGACTGTGCATATATATATATATATATATAAAAGAGGGTAGAGCGAGAGCAAGATGATGCCTGGAGCCATTAAAATGTCACAGCTGACAGTGATAAAGTGACAAAGTGCATACTCAAAAGCCTGCGCTACACACATACAGACACGCACACACACACACTCACTAGAAGGATGCCAAAAGCACAACTAGAAGATTAACGCCCTGCTTATCTCCGCAGCCTCTGACACTAATTAGCAAATCTCCTTTTACTGTTACAAAAAACCTAAATCTTTATATCGTGCAGGTTGATTTCCCTCCTCTTAAGGCTATCTGAGTATGGAGAGCGCTGCGTCTGTTTCTCTCGTCTCATTCACTCGTCCTTTCCAGTATTTTGTCTTACACTCTCTCGTTTCTTCTTCTCCCACAGTGAAGCCACTGTCAAGCCACCTGTCTGGTTTATTTTTATAAGGATTAGACATGCGTTTCTTCGGCTCTCTTGTGTAAAGAATCGACAATGAAGTGTAAATTTCTGTGACATGTAAGCTGCCATTGCTACGGCTGTGGCTCACACGCTCTGTTAAGTGCTGTGGAACGCTTCCCACTATCGTCTCTGCCGCTCAAGCAAGAGAAGATCTCTCTGAACGCCTGTAATGTACACCGCGAGGGTAACTCAATCTGCTCTAATGTGGCTGATAATGTCTCTGATAATGACATGGATATGGAAGGTTGGGAAACTCATTTTGAGGAATTGAGGTTGACACTGGGTCCGTTAGGCTGACCAGTCCTGAGTCGTCCACTGTGGACAGAATGAATTAGGGAGACCATCATGGAATCCTAATTGCATTTGGAAGAAGATGGTGCTGATGTTCTCTTGCTCTGTCTTTGCTCCATCTGTTGTGTTACCTGTGTGTGTGTGTGTGTGTGTGTGTGTGTGTGTGTGTGTGTGTGTGTGTGTGAGAGAGAGAGAGAGAGACCCTAGTGGTTTGATTTTGGTGTAACATATATCAGTGACAGTGATTTTTAACTGGTGGGTCACGACCCAAAACTGGTCTGTTCTGATAGGGTTTCAGACCTATAGTATAGCAAATATCAATGTAAATGTGATTATATGTTAAATTTAATAATAATAAAAAATCCCCCTACTGTGTACTGTTATATATACTATTATAGTATATTATATTGAAAGCAGAATATTTATTATTTTTAATCAATATTTTTAAATAAATTAAATCAATATGATTTAAATAATTGAATGTAAAAAGGTTATTGTTAAAAGTTAATATTTTATTTTAAAATGCATAATTGCTTGTATGCATGTATGCATGTATGTATGTATGTATGTATATATATATATATATATATATATATATATATATATATATATATATATATATATATATATATATATATATATGTATATATATATATATGTATATATACATATATATATATATATATATATATATGTGTATATATATATATATGTATATATATATATATATATGTATGTTTAATAATAGAGTTTTTAATCCCTATAGTGTGTACGACTATACTATACTATACTATACTATATTATATTATATTAGTCCTAGTAATTAACTACTCATAGCCTATACTGATAGAAAAATAAACTTATTCACTTAATTACATTTTTTTGGCTTGTCAGCTAAAAAAAATAAAAATAAAAAAGCAATATCTTTTGTTCCAGACCCTGAAACAAAACCACTAGAGAACCACTAGTGTGTATTCATCTGGCATCAGCTCTGTGTAGTCAAACACTTTTTATAGCTTTTCATCGGTTCTGTAACTGCCGGGAAAGGGCAGTGCGGATCCCCGTGTGCTCTCTTTCTCTCTTTCTCTCCATTTCCCCTTGTGTGCTCTGCTGAGACTCAGCCAGGAATCGGGGCCAACTACCGCTGTCATCTCTTATCAGCCTGGAGAGAGGGAGAGAAAGAGAGACGAGTGAGAGAGCCCTGGTTACAGCCGAGTCCCCTTCTAGAGTATATAGCCAGACACATGGGGGGAAAAAAGTAGGAGAAAAGGACACACTGGCCCCCAGATTACAGATGCGATTGGGGGGGGGGGTGAAAGAGATTAGCAGAATGCGGTATATACTCGCTCCGTGTGTTTGTGTGTATATTTATATAGAATAAGGACAAATGCAGTGCGCTGTGCTGTGTCACATTACAACAAGACGGGCCAGAGAGTAATATCATGACAGAATTGCTTGCGTTTGATCCCAAACACAGTGAAGTGTCATACCACACCCCGACTTTAACAACTCTGAGGCAGCGCTGGTTGCTGGAGATAACGTGCTGCCTTTGATGGGCCAACATCAGTATGTGCTGAAAGGCTACGACCGCTGAGTCTGAAATCGAGTTCCACAGTACTTTCTTTTGGGCATAATTAGATTTGCCACCAGGGAAAAACCCAATCACGGGGGCACACATTTGCCCGGAAGAGGCCGTAAAAAGCCACACACCATGGCCCACACCCCTCGCTATGACTTGTGGGTACCTGTGGAGAAAATTTACATGTGATTTGATTTCAACTAGAATGTAGAGGAATGGGTAATTAATATCTATTAACTTTTAAAGACAGAATTACTTAAGATCGTAGTTCGAGAAACATGGTTGAAGCAATATGTTTGTTGTTGTCTTTATGAAGTTATGGTCTCTTGAGCTTCATTAATGGGACAGTGGGTACAGTCTGTTCCTGATGGAGCATGTGTGTTTGCCTGAGAGTGCAGTTTACTCTCAGACTGATGTGAAGAAGAGCAGGCATCTGAGAGTAGAGGAGAATGGGAAATTGGAGGAAGAGAGACTAACCGGAGATATCGATGGAGACAGCTAGTTAACGAGAACAAATCTTCCCCCACCCTTCATTGGATTACAACGGATATGTGTGGGTGGCTGGCATTTAAGAAAGTTCAGAAAAACATTTCCAGCGAACAAGACACTCACGTCATATTGCACACACTGTTGGCAGCACTTAAAAATGTTGTATTTAAACTCACTTGTTCATTTTCGCAAAAACCTTGCTTTTTTATATTTATTTTGAAATGTACTTTTTCTTTCACTAGGATGTGAATTACTACCATCCTTGTGTAATAGCACACAAGGATAGTAGTGATTCAGTCCCTTTGCTTTCCTGTCCCCTCTGCAATAACATATAACATCATTAATCTATCTCTTGCTGAAAGAAGATCAGAAAGAATCATCTTGAGGTTAAAGGTGAGGTTCTGTCTGAAATTAATGTTGTTCTGTTTGTTGACATAGACACTCTGATAAAGCTTGAACTTCTCAATAAATTTCTTGAAGGCCTAACTCTGTGTTTGAGGGTTTTGGATAACAGACAAAGCGGGTGTCTTCTGATGGGATCTGGTGAAGAGACAGAATCCAAGAAAAGTGTTAGTGTTTGGCAGAGTTAGCATCATCATATCAAATGACTATATAGCTTTTAATGACCCCAAAAATGTAAAAGTTTTCCATTTTGATGTTGCACTTTATGACTTGAGTTCTAATAAAAGTTAATAGCACATATCATGTGTCATTCTCTTACAAAATCTTTCCAAACTGCAAACCTCTGTATTATGCATGGCCTGCAGAATTTATAGTACTGATTTTTCTCCTCCTTGAATGACAAGCGGAAAAGACTTCTTGGAGCATTATGACATATTTTGATGTTCATCTTTATCCTGGTCTAGATAGATATAAATGAGCAGCACTGATTGAAATCCCAGAACACTCAGGAAATGCATATGAATAATGAGGACAAATGAGCCCTTTGCTGTCTCACTGCTTTTTTTCTAAGCATTAGAGGCAAAAATCCCAGATTGTTTTCTATTATGAGAACTTTTAGATATGTTATTATCCAACATCAAATTAGTCTAATATAGCTAGTTTTAAACATAAAATGTATATCTACACTTGAAGAATTATTTAATTCCTTGTAGTAAACAACTGTTTTTAATTATTTATTCATTTTAATTACCAAACATGTAATATTTAGCTGTGTCCTACATTTTCCTCCATTTAAAAAAAAAGCTTTAAAATTGTGACACCTAAGAAGTAACACTTTCTACAGCACATTTCATTTAACATAAAAAAAAAAAAATATATATATATATATATATATATATATAGTCCATTTGACTTTTTGTTTATTTAATGTTTAAGAATTACAGGCTTCATACAAAATATTATGTATATATTAGAACAAACCAATTTGGTGTTTGCAAACAGAGATGAGATGCCGTTTTGTGGGCATCTTTCTGTCTTTTCCCCATGGCTCAGAATTAGGAGTTAATATCCCACACTTCCGGCTTTTTTCCTCAGAATTGACAAACTTGCTATTTTTGAATTAAATTAGGAGATATAAACTTGCATTTGCGAGAAACAAAGTCTGCAAGTCATGTGACTGATGTACTCCAAATTGGTCTATATAAAACAGCTCATGGAATATTAAGACTTCGACATCCTGAGCAATGGAAATACTTTTGGATCCGTTTTGCACCCTGAAAGTGGCACATATTAAGACAGCTACTTCTTAACCGTGTTTGACAGTCTGGATTGTAGCGTCACATCAGCCATCCGTGTGCTGGGGAAAACATAAGGGACATGCAGAAGTTGTGCCAAGAAGAAAGTAGCGACAGATGAGAAAAGATGGATAGAGAGAGAGGGGGAGAGAGAGAGAGAGAGATGGGGGGGGTGGAGGAATGGGGGAAGGGAGATGTATGGCTGCGTGCCGCTAGAGTCAGAGGGTTGTCATGGTGATTGGTGCAAAAAAGAAGCAGGCAGGCTAGTATTGACACCTTGCTAGCATCATAGTATTGGACAGCAATGCAATTCGTTGTCCATTCGAGCATGACTGAATAAATCACTGTGTTTTTCCAACAGTCACACGGTCTCAGGTTAAGCTTCCTCTGACATCACGCAGACTTGTGCCTAGTATGGAGTACATCAGACAGTATGCATTTCCCAGTACACTCTCACAGCCATCATGACCCCATTTACTCGCTATTCAGACGAAGACATTTGAATGACAGTCAAATGGCTTCAAACCGATTTCACTTGTTCATGCTGCACGAGCCACTAATGGCTTATGTGCTTGTGATAACTCCTGGAAGACAGAGATTTGATCTAAACGGTGAAGCGGTGAAGATGTGATAAATATACAGAATCGCTCTAGCTCAAGGAAGATGAGAATCTCAATTAGATTTATTTTTTTTTTTTTACATAACAAACTCGACCTACAGAGCTCGCATCCACAGCCTGCAGGCAGCGTCTCGCTTATTTCTTCTCACGGTTCCCACGAGGTGCTCTTTTCGATTATATCAGGAGCACTTAGAGGCAAGTGCTGCTTTTGCAACTTTTAACAAAGTTAATGGGGCTGGTGGTGAAGGAAGGTTCCTGTGGATGGATAATCGAGGCTTGCTGATCTGAAAGAGAACCTCTGATAATATAGACCACATATACTGATAAAATGATTTCTCTTAACTATATTGTTTCACTTTAGTCGTACGTGTCCACGGCACTTCAGAGACGAGGCACGGCATGCTGCGCTTGACTGAATGCAAATCCTGTGGAATACTAAAGCAGGGCTGACCTTGACCTGTCAATACTTCTCATTTCCATATGAGATGAGTGCACTAGCACAGATTAGGTGCAGCCTAGAATTCACCTATCAATTTTCCCATTCACTGCAAAGAGATCAGGCTTTTTAGGTAATGAGATAAGAAGTCATGAGACATCATGAATAATCCAAAGCAGAAATGGCTGATAGCTTCGAAGATTGCTGAATAGACTAATGGACTTATCTACTTTGCTGAGTGTTTTCCTGTTTACAAGTCGAGGGTAAGTACTTTGTAACTACTTTTACGTTTATCTGTTGGGTGGTGTACTTTTACAGTGTCAAAATCTGTCTGTCCCAGCTCAATATGCTGACTATAAGCTATCTGTAGGGTGATTCCCTCAAAAGTGTAAACCCTGTGTAAACTCTGTAGTAGTGTCAAAACATTGCTTTTTGTTTGAGCGGACAAAGTGGCTCAACCAATGAAGTGAGTTCTATTTAGCTGACAAATGAGCATTAAGGGTATTTGGGAAACGTGATGGAAAACAAATCATTATTTTTGCAGTTTAGCTAAATGCTGCTCGAACAACATTTCAAGTGTTTCATGATTTTTAATCAAACTGTGGAGTTCATATACATATTCCTTCAGTGAAAAATTTATAATTTTTCTTTACGATAAATATAAATTTATAAGAAATGTTTGAATATTATATATATATATATATATATATATATATTGTCACGGGAGGAGCACAAGACAGACACAGTGGGCGTGGCGTCAGGCCTCGGAGAGGCTTTTATTAACAGAAATCATAAAACAAAGGGAGTAAAAGTGGCCAAAAAGGGGGAAAGTGTCCAAAATAACAGGGAATCTGGTGTCCTCGTTGTGCTGCGGGATTTGTGTAGGTCGGGCAGTGTTCATCAAGGAAGGGTCCAGGTAAGGGGCGGAGTCCGGCGGCCGCACGCGCTCCCCTCCTAGGTCCGGGGCGCGAGGGGCGGCGGCTTCTCCTAGCGGCCGCGTCTCTCTCGTTGGCCGCGGCGCTGGTAGGGGATGGACGGCCCGGCATCCTGGCCCGTCGGCCGTGTATACGGGTGCGGTTCCCATCCGGATCGCGGGTCCGGCAGCTCACGTCTTGGTGGCGCGGGAGTCCCTCAACGCACCCTTCCTGGACCCACGAGGACACCAGTGTGCATGCACGGGGAAGAGACCGGTCTCCTGAGGAGAGGCGCGTTGGGCTTTTAAACAGCGGCGGTAATGAGGCTCCACTTCCTTCAGGTGTGCCCCATCACACGCCGCCAGCCCTGACTCGTCCAGCGCCCCTCCTCTCACACACCCACTCCAGTCGGGAGCCTGGTGAAGGGCGGCGATTTAGGACGGGGTGCCGGTGACAATCAGGGAGGAGGCAGCTGACTCGTCACATTCCCCCTCCCAAGCGACATCCCCGTCCCCAGGGCGCCACCCACACGGGAGTGCTACCATCCTCAACCAGGCTCCAAACGGTCGGAGTGGGCGGGGCTTCCTCTCCGGGCGGTCCTCCCTCTCGCAGCGCACCAGAACAGGGACAGAGAAACCGGGTTTTAGTGACAGCCTCAACCAACCACAGGGTAAAATGACAATGGAAAAGTCACTTACCCCTTGTGTGGCTGGGAGGCTGTCCCCAGTTTTCCTCCGTCCCAGTCTGGGTTCTCACGAACGTTTGCAAGCGAGAGGGGGTGACGTCACCAGACGTTTCCCAACTGCGCTGTCTAGGCTCCGCCTGCCTGCATTCTCCACCAGTGTCACGGGAGGAGCACAAGACAGACACAGTGGGCGTGGCGTCAGGCCTCGGAGAGGCTTTTATTAACAGAAATCATAAAACAAAGGGAATAAAAGTGGCCAAAGGGGGGAAGTGTCCAAAATAACAGGGAATCTGGTGTCCTCGTCGTGCTGCGGGATTTGTGTGGGTCGGGCAGTGTTCATCAAGGAAGGGTCCAGGCAAGGGGCGGAGTCCGGCGGCCGCACGCGCTCCCCTCCTAGGTCCGGGGCGCGAGGGGCGGCGGCTTCTCCTAGCGGCCGCGTCTCTCTCGTTGGCCGCGGCGCTGGTAGGGGATGGACGGCCCGGCATCCTGGCCCGTCGGCCGTGTATACGGGTGCGGTTCCCATCCGGATCGCGGGTCCGGCAGCTCACGTCTTGGTGGCGCGGGAGTCCCTCAACGCACCCTTCCTGGACCCACGAGGACACCAGTGTGCATGCACGGGGAAGAGACCGGTCTCCTGAGGAGAGGCGCGTTGGGCTTTTAAACAGCGGCGGTAATGAGGCTCCACTTCCTTCAGGTGTGCCCCATCACACGCCGCCAGCCCTGACTCGTCCAGCGCCCCTCCTCTCACACACCCACTCCGGTCGGGAGCCTGGTGAAGGGCGGCGATTTAGGACGGGGTGCCGGTGACAATCAGGGAGGAGGCAGCTGACTCGTCACATTCCCCCTCCCAAGCGACATCCCCGTCCCCAGGGCGCCACCCACACGGGAGTGCTACCATCCTCAACCAGGCTCCAAACGGTCGGAGTGGGCGGGGCTTCCTCTCCGGGCGGTCCTCCCTCTCGCAGCGCACCAGAACAGGGACAGAGAAACCGGGTTTTAGTGACAGCCTCAACCAACCACAGGGTAAAATGACAATGGAAAAGTCACTTACCCCTTGTGTGGCTGGGAGGCTGTCCCCAGTTTTCCTCCGTCCCAGTCTGGGTTCTCACGAACGTTTGCAAGCGAGAGGGGGTGACGTCACCAGACGTTTCCCAACTGCGCTGTCTAGGCTCCGCCTGCCTGCATTCTCCACCAGTGTCACGGGAGGAGCACAAGACAGACACAGTGGGCGTGGCGTCAGGCCTCGGAGAGGCTTTTATTAACAGAAATCATAAAACAAAGGGAATAAAAGTGGCCAAAGGGGGGAAGTGTCCAAAATAACAGGGAATCTGGTGTCCTCGTCGTGCTGCGGGATTTGTGTGGGTCGGGCAGTGTTCATCAAGGAAGGGTCCAGGCAAGGGGCGGAGTCCGGCGGCCGCACGCGCTCCCCTCCTTGGTCCGGGGCGCGAGGGGCGGCGGCTTCTCCTAGCGGCCGCGTCTCTCTCGTTGGCCGCGGCGCTGGTAGGGGATGGACGGCCCGGCATCCTGGCCCGTCGGCCGTGTATACGGGTGCGGTTCCCATCCGGATCGCGGGTCCGGCAGCTCACGTCTTGGTGGCGCGGGAGTCCCTCAACGCACCCTTCCTGGACCCACGAGGACACCAGTGTGCATGCACGGGGAAGAGACCGGTCTCCTGAGGAGAGGCGCGTTGGGCTTTTAAACAGCGGCGGTAATGAGGCTCCACTTCCTTCAGGTGTGCCCCATCACACGCCGCCAGCCCTGACTCGTCCAGCGCCCCTCCTCTCACACACCCACTCCAGTCGGGAGCCTGGTGAAGGGCGGCGATTTAGGACGGGGTGCCGGTGATAATCAGGGAGGAGGCAGCTGACTCGTCACATTATATATAAAAAATTATTTTTAAGCATTCCTTGCAGTCCCTTAAATAATTTGTAGCCATTAGATGCCAGTGTTATGTTAGTATTATTGGTATAATAATAATAATAATAATAATAATAATAATAATAATAATAATAATAATAAGTTTTATTTATATAGCGCCTTTCCAGAGCTCAAGGACAGGTTACAATAAACAAACAACAATAAAGGCAATTGATAGAGAGAGCAGACAGAACAACAATAGGCAAATGAGAGTGCAAGTACAGTAAGTGAGAATTGTGTAGATGGGGCAGCAACTAGCAGAGAGAGAGGAAAAAAATAAATAAATAAATAAAGTAAAAAATAAAAAACACACTAAGACCTATAACATTCAGAAAATAGGTGTGTTTTGAGCATGGATTTGAATTCAGAGATAGTGTTAACAAAACGGAGTGATGGGGGGAGAGAGTTCCACATTTTGGGTGCAACAACACTGAATGATCTGCCCCCCATTGAAGCAAGGCGATGCCGAGGGACAACGAGAAGGCTGGAATCAGCGGATCGTAAAGAGCGAGTTGGGGTGTAAGGGAGAAGCAGGTTACAGAGGTAGGGGGGAGCAAGGCCATGCAGAGACTTAAAAGCGAGAAGGAGAATTTTGAATTTAATACGGTAGTTTTATAGTTTATAGTATACTATAAATTATACTATAAATTTTAGGGCTGTCATTTGTCAATTAATTAATCTAAGTAATCACAAATTACTTTTGGCTGTGAAAATACCCCCAAAAGATTATTTAAAGCTATTTTGTGTTAAATCCATCTATCCATTTATCTATATATATGTCTATCTGTCTGTCTGTCTGTCTGTCTGTCTAGACACGCATACAATTATATGTTCGTAGTAATAATACAAAATGCATATGCAAATGTTCTGACAGCAAGTGATCAGAAATGTGTATACACAGACACACACACACATATACACAGATTAATGGGTCAATATCACCATAGAGTGCTGTTCAAACCTCACAATACTCAAACATTTTAGTTTTAATTTCCCATTCGCTTTGTCATATCATAAATAGTAGACACTCAAGCACTAAAGAAACATATTAGCTGAGCACCCACACATTTTTTTGATAATTATGCGCCATTATTAAGTTATCATGGCAAATGCTTTATTTTTCATTGGCTGAAATAAAAAAAAAAAAAAAAAGTGAAACATTACCCTATATGTTTTTAATTGGATGAATGAAAAAATGTTCAATGCACAGAGTATTTTCATATGAGTTTTTAATTATTACGATGCAAGTTCTCTGGGAACGAAACCTCGATCTTGGTGTCGCTAGCACCCTGTTGAGCTTCTTTGATGGGGGTTTGTAATGGGTGTGACCTGTCAGTGTAAAGCATGTTTTGTGGTGTAACGTCAGAGCTGATGGTGTGGTCGGGCTGTCTATCAGTCTGGGAGTGATGAGGGTGAGGGGTGTGTAGGTGGTCCCCTCGGGAGCGGCTGACATGCCCCGTGTGTCACACAACCCCTCGACAGCTGCGCTCCCCCCAGTGCTCTCCACTTATCACTGGGCCCAAGGGACCTGTAACACCTCCACGCACACTCATGCACACTTACTGACAGCCTGTACCCCGTCTCCATCACACAGGGGCCCTAGATTGGAGCCAGCTACAGCATGCGGCATGCTAATGATATGCTTCCATGCAATTGTGTAGTCCAGGCCTGATTAAGGCCTAATTGAGCTGCCGTGCTTTGAGATGCGCTGGGTTTAATTATCCTCTGTGTTGTGATGCTGTTTTGGCTTGGTCAAATGTTATTTTTGTATACATAATTATGCTTTTCTGAGCAAAACAAGGTTGTAGACTTTACTTTTTGTTTATGAAGCTCTCATTGTTAAAAATGGTTGATGATATTGGATTATTTTACTGTTCTATTGTTTTCTTTTATTTGTTACTATTTTCAAGTAGTTTTGGGTTTTTTTTTCTTGATATTAGGTTAAAATGTATGTGAATATATAAAATACATTTATTTTAGGCAATGTAACTGGTTGCTATGTAAAGTGTTTTTTTTTTTTTTATTAATTTTTTTTATAACCTCTACCACCATTTTTACTGATAAATAAATCAATCAAATATTTCACTAAAATAAAGTGTGTGTGTTTATGTATAAATATATATATTTATATTTTATTACATTTCATTTATTTAATAGTTTGTATATAAGATGTAAATATAATTTTTTAAATATATATTTTTTAATTGTTATACTTTTAATTTGTTTTGTTTATATTATAATACTTTTTTTATATATATATATATATATATATATATATATATATATATATATATATATATATAATATATATCACCTTTATATAAAGCTGTCTGTTACTGGCTCTTTGAATAAGTCAGATGCCCCATTGCAGGTCTGTCAGTGTAGAACAGGATGTGTCTATCATATCTGTCGGTAGTCGAGAGCTTGAGACAGCTCCTCTAAATGCCCTCACCTGTCTCATCAGGTCAATCTCGACCCCTTTGACAGCCCCTGAGAACAGAAATCCGACATTGAGATCCAAGTCAGGTGGAAAGCATCGGGTTATATTTCAAAAGAGAAAAATCAAAAGTGAAGGTCAAAGTCATGGCTGAATTTAGACAATCGAGAGACTTGCTAGATACTCCGGGACAAGAAAGTAGCCATGCCTGAAAAAAGCGGACCGAGGGGGAGGGGGAAAGAAGGTCAGTGGTAATGGGTTTTCCGCTTAATTTCATAATGCTATGATTGCTACATTTACCAGAGCTAATATTGACTCACTGTAGCCTTTTATGAGTTTAGGCCCCCCCACACACATCTGTCCCATGCTAGCATGTCACAAGCATTTCAGCAGCATTTGTCATATTAATTACCTCTTTAGTGTAGAATATCTTCATGTCTGCAGAGATTAGCCATCGTTGTTGTCTTGGCTTGTCGGAATAGGGTGAAATTTGTAATTGGGTGACCGGCCAAGTGTGCATGTCATGCGTCATCCCAAAGCACCAGAGGTGTTTTTTAATGAACGCTGGTGTTCCACAAGCTTAGTATGTCATTGCGGCTGACACTAACAAAGTGAATGTGGCCCATTTAGAGTTGAGATGGAGAGACTAAGAATCTGTGCAAGTGAATCTGTTTGCAGTGGTTCCAAACCAATGAAGCACCTTCCTTTTTAGATGCTGACATCAATTAACTTTTTTTGCAAATAACATGAAAATATGCTTGATTTTTAATCCATGGCTTCATTCAAGGCTGTACAATTAATCTAGATCTACACACAAAATTTTAATAAATTGACTGGATAATTAATATTAAATTTTAGTACATAAATACTATGTTTTTTGTTTATAACAAAAGTTGATATTCTGAACATATTTTTTTCCAAGCACATTTGACCAATTCCAAGACACATGTACAGTATCTTAATCATATTTTACTTTTAAATTTGATTTAAATCGTTTTCTTTCTTCTTTTTTTTTTTTTGACTCATTTTATTGGTGATAGAAAACCTGCTTAATAATTATGCACACCTGAATGTTTGGTGTTTTTATAGGTGATTAAAGAGTAAATTAATAGTAGTTATTAAGATTGATGTGGTTTGGATTTGTGTGCTTGTAAAAAAAAAAAAAAAAATATATATATATATATATATATATATATATGATCAGAATATCCACTTAAATCACCTAGGTCATTAAATTACCTAGTGCATCTAATTTCTATTTTATGTGTATTACTATTTTAATGTTTATATATTTAATTTAGTAAATCAATATAAACCAACCTGCAATCATTTACTTTTTAGTGATATATGTGATTGATTTATCGGTAAAAATGTTGGTTGAGGTTACATTTATACAGTGCTTTGAGTCTATGACAAAAGTGCTTTATACATGTAATTAATAATAATAAATTGCTAGCTTGACCTTTGTATACACATTGGTTAATGAACACATTGACTCAACAGCTCTGCCATATGTTGCTGTCGGCTAGATAAAACTGAAGCTCTCTGGTTGGTTAATTTCCACTAGTTAATTTTCTCTAAATGCTGTCATCATTTTCTAGACACCACGTTCCCACATCTCTCTTGCTCTCTTTGTATAACCATCAGATGAATTTTTAATATCATTATTCAATCAGAATCTGTTTGATCTTGAGGCGTCTCCGTCCCTCCCTCATCTCTCCTCTCTCTCCCTTCCCCCCTCGAGCTGTGTTAGAGATGTCTATCCACCTTTCTTGTCTTAATGAACACACTTCTTTATTTGAATTATTCACCATGTCTTTTATTCCTTCTGTTTTTATTGTATCTGAAGGGAAAAAACATCAATAAATAAATAAACCTGAAGGCTACTGCTTCATTGAACATGGAAAAGAGACAACGGGAGTGAATATTTTTTCCCGGATGCTTGTCATCTTGTTGACATTGAGTGTGGTTAGAGCTTAATATCTTGCAAACTGAAAAACATCAGATAGATTTGGGTGTTGCGAGCTAGTGATGTGTATGCTACATCCCTCCATTATAGTTTCCTTGTGTGTGTGTGTGTGTGTGTGTGTGTGTGTGTGCGTATGAATAACTGAATTTGTATGTCCATGTATGGAGGAGATGCTGTGGAGACCCCGTTGCCAAGGTAACGGGGATGGAGAGAGTGGGCGGTAGCCCCTCTAACAACCTTTATTTTTCCACAGCTTCAATGTCTCTGATAGTAACCCTTAACCCAGAGAAACTATGAGAAGAGCGAGGGTTTGTAAGAAAGCAAGAAGCAGAATAATTATGAAAAAAACACGTCTTAGACTCTGTGTTCTGCAAACATTGCCTCAGTAGCAATCTAAGATACAGGTCAGTTGTCAGGTGGTTAGGGCGGCTCTCTGCTCTCCGGTGCGTTCCCGTGCTGTCGGCGCACATCAGAGGCCTTTATGAAGATGCGAGGCCACATCCATGCGAGGAGGACCCCTGGGTAAACCGCATAGGATGTCAAGTCAATAAAGCAGAGAATTATCGGCTCAAGTCAGCGGTGCGGTGATCTGGGTGCACTTTAGAACTTTCTGCTGCAAAGCAAAGAGGAGTGTGTGCTTCTGTCGCTGTGTGAAGAAAAGCTCAACTATAAAGTGTAACATCAGGGGAGGAGGAGTCAAAGAGACCCATTCATGCTCTTGAATGAGAAATGACAGAGAAATGTTGTCCTATCCTTTATAGCTTATACTATAGATCCTCAGTTGCTGTTTGCAGACCCGTGATTTACAGAGTTTTGTTTGTGCAGTAGTCCCTGTTCATGCTTCTCTACGCTTTATGTAGACAGTTGGTCTGTATTGATAATCACACAAAACCTTCAATGTGGACATAATCTAAAAAAAAACAAAAAAACAACAACCAACACAAAGCCAACAAAAAAACACACTTCCAGATCAGTAAAACAGATGTTGATTCCGTAACGTTCAGAAGAATTCGACAGCGTAATTCACACCTTAAAAGAATACTTTATAAAATTATTCATTCATACTGGAACCAGATTGATTCACTAAAAAGAATGTAGCTTGACTGTTGATTGGCTGTCAATGTTGTTGTCTTGTTTTTGTTTTTCTCTTTTCATATAATTAAGGGTCATACACAACAAAAAAAGTTCACTTCATGTATAATAACTATAAATTTTTAATTTCTTTCTGATTTTGTGAGGATAGAAAGAAATAATGTCAATAATTAGAGAAATAAAATTTTAATACAAAATTACACAAAATTCTATAAGGACAACAATTCATAATAATTCAAATTCTGTGATAAAAGTCAAATGAAAGTCAGTAATCATATTGTTGGAATCTCTTTGGAAACCCTTTTTTTTTCAGTTGATGAAAGATAAAAATACTGACAACCGATCAGAATCCATTTGACTTTATAGCACTTCAGCATTTAAAGCGGCAGTGTACTGTATATGTATTTTAATAAACAAGGCGATGGCGCAACTTTTCTCCAAAGCTTTGAAGATGAACCATTCTAAGATAATCTAATGCTTATGCTTTTGAGAAACACAGCCCAGATCTTTATGGTCTGTTGATGTGGATATTGTTATTAAAATTTGCGCTTTTAGTGCACAGTATTTTAGAAAGATTTAAAAAAATTGCTGTGAGCGCCCTACACTCTTAAAAATAAAGGTACTTTTTCTGTTTCACAAAGGATTCTTCAGAAATAGGTTTCTTCAGATTATAAAAAGTAAAGGAAAGAAATGGTTCTTTTACTCCGTCACATTCAGTACAGGTTGCAGACAACTCGGGTAAATATAATTTATTTTGCCCTGTCAATAAAGATTCAGCAGCAATGGCTTAGATTCACTTTGGTCTTGTAAACACTGGTGCACATGCACGCTCTCAACAGAATATTGACTTTTTATTAGCAAGCAATAATTGCTGCTTTCGCTACTATCGTCTGAGCGTAATGAGATCAATGTTATCTGTAATCTAGCATTCCATGCACACTATTGTGTGGAGCTTGTCATCTTGGATAAGGTGTATTAGTATTAATGTGAACTAGTAATATTTTCCCTCTACCTCACTTTATGAACTTAACTCTTGAGTTACCTGCAACAGGTTTATGTAAATTAGATGCTGGTCTTCAAGAAGACAGTTGAATGCACAGAGAGGGCCAGTCTAGTCGCGAACCAAATATATGATGAACAAACTGATATGAATTTAGGTGAATTCAGGGCAAATTGTACGGGCAGGGAAGGCCAAGCTATAAATAATTTACCCTGCAGGGGGTCTCTGCAAATTACAGGCCCCCCTCTATATATCTCCTTGTCTTCTGCCACTCCTCTTTTTTCCCATTACCTTCAGTCACCTATCTCCTCCCCCTCTTTTTTTCCCCGTGCCTCTTTCTTTGCCTTCAGATCTGTGTTTCTGTTGCTGTCCGTCGCTCGGCTTTCCAGACAGACAGACCCTCGGGGAGGTCTTGAGGGTGGGGGCCAAGCATGTAGTCATTTATTTCCCTTCTCCATCTCTCTCTCCTCCAGTCTTTGACACGCATCTTCACAGTTGGAGCTGGTAAATATTTAAAGAGGAGGCATGACAGAGGCCAGCCCT